>NW_018742306.1:0-65913 GCF_001683475.1 Chenopodium quinoa | reverse complement strand
GGTTAAGGTTAGTATCATTGCTACAAAAAAGATCAAGATATTATTCAATTGAGATCAGATTTACACAAACTTACAATGGCTTTCTTTTTAGTCTTCATTCTAACGAGCTCTTCCTAGTCTTCTTTTTGACACGGTCGGCCATTTTTGCCACAGGAGAAGGTCATCCTCATCAGCTTTTTTCTCTTTGATTTCTTCTTCTTCTTGTAGATCCATCCATTAGTCAAGTTGGTCTTAAAGCCTCTGAATCTTTCCGCTAATAAAGATTCAAACACCCTTCTCTTCTCGGCATCATTAGGAATAGAAAACAGCCTCTACAAGCACAAATAAAAACCGATTATTAGTTTCTATTTACTAACAACCATAAGGTTAAGGTTTCTTAAATTGTCTAAATGTGCCAAAAACACACTTACCCTTGTATCATCCCAAAAGGTTTGAATCAAACCCGGAGGTACTTGCTGCATTACAAGTGTAATGGAGATTTTCTACGCACACATGCCAACCTGATTAGCATATTGTCAACGCCATTCTCCCCAGGTTAGTCGTTGTTGTCATACTCCATGACCATGGGACTGTCTGGTTTCTTAAAACTTCTCATCAGACCCCTTCCTTTTCTTTGAGTTGGTGCCTTTACCCCCTCCACCACCTGTGTTGTTTTGATCTTGTCCTTGGCCATAAGTTTTAGGAGTCGGGTTCTCACCAACAATCTCACATGCTGTATTTTCAATAGGCGGTGCACGTTCAGCTGAAATTTCAAATTCTTCAAGCTTACGCTCAAACTCATCTTGAGCCTGATCCTCTAGCTCACCCAAGTCATCCTCCTTTTTCACATCATAAGGCTCATCCTCTTCCTCATCTTCATACTCGTCCTCATACTCATCATCGTCAATGTCCTCTACACAATGAGGGTCATGATCGTCCTCCATGAGATATAGCACCTGTCAAAGCAATCATAAAACAACTATTAGTGTATAGTAAAGTATGAGTGCAAATGAGTACACTTAGGCAATTTCAAACTACAAACATGAATATGAGTTGTTAGAATGATTAAATGTTATTTCATACACAAAACAAAGGACTTGGATTAAGTAGAAGCTCATTTAAGCCATTTTCACCTACTTATGGTCCTATAACCTTGTATATGCATGATAATGAGTATACATAGGCAATTTCAAACTACAAACATGTTAATTTATATACAAAATAAAGGATTTGGGTCAAATACAAGCTCATTTATGTCATTTATGGTCATTTTCGCCTACTTATGCTCCTATATACATGATAACTAAACTATATTTGCAATGAAACCATTACTAACTTTTAATCATACTACCTCTGAAATTCCTTCGTTGTGGTCTGATCGCATATAACCTGCTTCGTTGTCTATGTCATTTAGTACAACAAGTTTAGGAACAGTGAAAGGTGCAGAATCATCAAACGCATCATATTCTTCCTCATCCTCAACATCTCCAATGCCTAGGATTCTTCTTTTGCCAGCTAGCACTATAGACCATTTTGAATCGAATGGGTCAGTTACGTAGAACACTTTCTTAGCTTGAGATGCAAGATAAATGGTTCCGCACTATCATTCAAGTGGCCAAGATCTACAAGAGTAAAGTCCTCATATTTTAACGTTACGCCTAATATTATCATCCCACTTACACTTGAAAAGAGCAACCGTGAAATTACAATAATCAAGTTCCCATATTTCTTGAATTCGACCATAGTATGACAACTCTACATCGACAGGTGATTATCCTTAGCACTTGCAAACTCCCTTGACGATGCCACAAGCGTTACACCACTGTTTGGGTGGAGGAAGATTTCAAATCACGACCCTCGGTCCAAAAAGTGTACCCATTGATGTCATATCCCTCAAATGAACGAACATCATCCCTAGGACCGTACACAAGCCACCGTACTGTATCGATGACATTAGTATCATCTAATCGACTCATTACTCGATCACAAAACCAATTAACAAACCTCTTATTATGCAACTGCATAAGTTCCCTTTCACCTTTCGATGGAAATTCGTCATGCAAACTAGCCATGTGCTCGTCTAAATATGGGTGCACATCTGAAACATGGTGCAACACATAAAGGTGTGCTTGTAAGAACTGATCTCGGTCAGGTGACATTCGTTTCGACCAATTGTTCCATGACCATCAAGTCTACCTTCATGTCGAGAAGTAAGAAGACCAATAGGTTGAGCAAGGGCTATGTAGTTCGCCACAAAGTTACCTATCTCCTCACCCACGGTCCCTTGCATCATACTTCCTTCAGGGTGAGCCCGGTTCCGTACTTTATCTTGTAATGTACCCATGTGTCTTTCAAAGGGTAGCACCACCTCATGAACAGAGGACCACACAACTTAATCTCACGCATCAAATGAAAAACCAGATGAACCATTATGTCAAAAAATGAGGGTGGGAAATACATCTCAAATTTGCACAAAGTCACAACCACATCTTCTTACAAAGCATCTAGTGTACAAGGATCAAGCACTTTGCTACAAATTGTATTGAAAAACGAACAAAAGGCTTGTAATCGCTTCCCTCACGTGCTTTGGTAGAATACCACGGATTGTAACCGGTAGGAATACTTGCATCATAATGTGACAATCATGGGATTTCATACTTGTCAGCTTCAATTCTCCATTCAAGGTTACAAAACTTTTCATGTTAGATAAGTACCCTGATGGAACCTTAATGTCGTACAGACATGCATAAAACATACGTTTCTCTACCCTTGACAATGTATAGCAAGCCGGGGGTAAATAATTCTTTTCATCCTTCCCTTTACCCTCAACTTTCTTCTTTGACGCAACTTTGGCCTTTCCCTTTCCCTTGCTCTTGCTCTTCTCCTTCCCTTTTTTGAAACATTTTCATCTTCTTTTCTCGGTTCCTTCCCCTATCTAACCTTTTCCTGAGGCCACAATTCTAGACGAATCCCCATCTCTTTCAAATCTAACCGTGCACCCTTTCCGTCCTTTGTTTTTCCTTGGATATTCATAAGCGTTCCTAAAAGAGCATCACACACATTCTTCTCTATATGCATCACATCAAGACAGTGCCTAACGTCATGTTCTGTCCAGTACGGAAGCTTCCAAAGGATTGATTCTTTCTTAAACAGAGCAGCTGAGACCATAGTTTTTTCTGATTTTTCCAAACACCGTTCGTATCCCTTTCACCCGAGCACAAATCTCAGCACTAGTCAATGGTCTATGCGCAGTATCCTCTTCTATTGTTTCCATCGAAAGCCTTTTTCTGCCTACGGTATGGTGATCACGCCTAAGGAACCTTCGAGTCCGCAAGTAGACATCTTTGCGAGAATGAGGAAGTATACGCTTGATGTGTCATCAATACATATGGGGCATGCTTTTTTCCCTTTGAACTTGTACCCACACAAGTTGCCATATGCAGGGAAGTCATTCATGGTCCACATAAGGGTTGCACGCAATGTGAACATCTCGTTCTGATGAGCATCAAAACGAAAACCCCTTTCGTCCCACATCTTTCTCAAGTCGTCAATAAGCGGCGCAAGGTAAACATCTATGTCGTTTCCAGGTTGCCTAGGCCCCGTTATTAGCAATGAAAGCATTACATACTTACGTTTCATGCACAGCCAAGGAGGCAAATTATAAATCACTAAAAGTACCGGCCATGTGCTGTGTTGGGTACTAAAGTGCCAAATGGATTCATCCCGTCCGTGCACAACCCAAGCCTTAAATTTCTGACTTCATCACCAAATTTCTCAAACTTCAAATCAATGTTATTCCACTGTGGAGAGTCAGCTGGATGTTTCAGCATTCTGTTTTTCTTTCTTCCCTCTACATGCCACCTCAAGTTTTTAGCGTCTTTTGGTATTGAGAATGGACGCTTAAACCTTGGAATAATGGGAAGATACCACAACACCTTAGCAGGAGGTCCCTCCGTACCAGGATTGCAACTCATGCGCTTGTAGCGCGACTGCTTGTATCCGGACACTCCTGCAATTGTTCATACTCATTTCGATCCAGAATACAATCATTAGGACATGCATGTATCTTCTTATACTCTAAACCAAAGGGACACATGAGCTTCTTTGCGTAATAGTAAGACTTAGGAATTTCATTCCCATCAGGCAACATGTCACTTAATGCGGTCAACAAAGAAGTAAAACTAATGTCCGTCCCCCCATGTTTCGACTTAATGTTGAAAAGTGTTAGCACGGCCGATAGTTTGGAGTATTTTTTGTACCCAGGATACAAAGGCTTTTTGGAAGCCTCCAATAATAACTCAAACACTTCACTTTCAACACCATGCAACATCTCATCCACTTGTTCATCCTTGACCTCGTCCGCCTAATCATCATCGGCTCCATCCTCACCACTATCAAATATAGTCATCATTCTCGTATTCCTCGTCTACATGAATCTCATTGCTTCTAACACACACATCATTCCGATCAAGATCCCCAATGTACTCTCCACTTTCTCCGTGCCAAATCCACACATGGTATAAATTCCTAAACCCACGACATAATACATGATCTCTAATGATTTCAACACTATCGACCATATTCACATTATTACAATCAACACAAGGGCAATAAAGGCCTTTGCCACCCAGTTTGCGTTGATAAGCTAAAGCCCTCTCGCAAAACTCTTGAACCCATTCCAAAATTCCAATGTATCGCGTCTACCATACATCCAACCACGATCCTTCTCCATTTAGTAACTTGTCTCTAAACATATATAGCAACATATAATGAATAATGTGTAATTGCTACATATTTTATGTAAATCAAATGCAAGTACAAAACGTGAATATACCATTCATATAGTGAAAAAATACATGTTTCCAAAGGGTCCTTATCACTCCAACCTAACCCATCTTTGAATGTCTACTCTCACTAGTGAATGTATGTCAACTTTCCAATTTTAAGGAAAATCCGGCAGCATTTTCCCCTAGTTCTCCAAGTACACGATGTAGATAATTAATTACCCACATATGTACTTAGAGACATAGTGAGGAAATGGTAAGCCAAGATGTTCCTTAAAATCGAAAAGAAAACATACATTCACCACCTAAGTGAGAGTACACAGTCAAGAACAGTCCCAACTGGGGACTATTGAGAAAGTCTTGAACGGGTATCTAGGCATATGATGATGCAAGTATTCTATATATTGTTGTATTTATTTGCAATTAAACAATACACAAGTTGCAATTTCATGAATAAACTTTTATTAAATGGATAAATAGAAAGAAATATAGCTTAGTAAAGTTTATAAGTCATACCAATATAGCAATTACCCACTTGAGCTCAATATGTAGTCCTCAAGCTAAACTCGTGCTTCAATTCACAAATCTATTAAAAAAAACCAATAAACAAAAATTAGGTTAAATATTATGTATGTACTATTTCTTTCTCATAACATGTCAATTCACTAATTTATTTATAAGCTAAAACACATCATTCATCGAACTAACAATTGCTAAACTTTGTATTCACTACTTTAATTTATCTAATTTATTCAAAATTGCTAAACTAACAAGGTTACTAATCTCTAATTTATTCAAAATCACCCATCAAAACAACTTAAAAGTAACCATTAAAACATTCCAAAATTCATCTACTTTAGTAACAAGGTTACTAATCTCTAATTTATTCAAATATACCCATCAAAATAACTTAATATTAACCATTTAAACATTCCAAAATTCAACTAATTTAATAACAAGGTTTCTAATCTCTAACTTATTCAAATAACCCATCAAAACAAATTCAAATTAACCATTAAAAGTAACATACCAAATTTCAACTATTTAAGTACCAAGGTTAATATATATTTCTATAATTAATTCAAAATTATACCAAAACAAATTAAATTAAACATTAAAACATAATAAAATCCAACTAATTGAGAAAAATCACTGATATTTTCACAAATTCCAAATAAAATAACCTAAAATTGAGAAAAATTGGAGTATAATTATATTCAGACCTAAATTTTAATTTGCAAACAATAATTCAACATGCAAAAACATATTAATATAAGTACATAATTGAAAAATAATTGTGAAAAAAAAAAAGGAAAAACCTTGAAGGGAAGATGGAGGGCAGCAGCAGCTCGGTGGTGGAGGAGGGCAGCAGCAGGTGGCGCGGCGGCCTTAGGGCAGCGGAAGCACGGTGGCGCGGCGACCCTAGGGCTGTGGCGCGGCGAACTTAAGGTGGTGGCGTGGCTTAGCTTCAAGACCTTCACAACCCTCTAATTAAGAGGGAAACCCACTTGAAATTGAACAGAGAAAGAGAAGGACAGGGGAAAGAGAAGGACAGGGGAGAAAGAGAAGGGCGGGGCTAGTGGCCGGCGACGGTGGCGGCTCTAGTGGTGGGAAAATGGAGAGAGTGCAGTGAGGGTTTTGGCTCTCGAATGCAACAGTGAAAATGAAAGAGAGAAGGAAGAAGAAAGAAAGACAAGGGCGCGTTTTTTTTTCTTTTTTTTAATGCACCGTTTCAATGGCACCGGTTCAAACCGATGCCCTTTTTATTTTTGGCACCGGGCTGAACCGGTGCCATATCTTTGTCTAAAAACCCGCCCATTTTTAGGCCGATTTTTGCCACCGGTTTGGCCTGAACCGGTGGCATTAAGGGGTTGCCTTTTTTGTATTTTTCTACTAGAGATTAACAATATTTTATTGTACATCCGATGTTTTTAAAAATGTTTTTGCTTTTAAATATAGTATGGAAAATACATCCATGTGAGAAATGAACTCCAGAAATGAACTCCAAAAATGAACTATATGAACCAAGCTTTAAAATGCAGATAAGATCACAGAAGAAGCCTAATTGAAAATGCAAATGTGAGGTTTTCTACACAATTTACTCCGATGAATATACTTGTAATAATTTTCAGCTTGCAACGTCAGCCTGCTCTATTAGATCACTACATTACTACAAAATTCATGCTGTTATAACCAAAATTGTGCTACCCTACAAAACATGCACATTATACATCATATTACCTGAAGTAATTGAACTAGAAATAATTTAAAATACAGGCGGCCTATAAAATTTTGCAACAGAGCATTCCAGAGCAAAAGGCTCAATTTTCTGCGGCTCTATTTTAACTGCAGAAGTCATTTCAGCAGTTACGGTATGTGAGTCCACTTCTTTACTTTAGTCAGTTTAGTGTAAGTATGATACAATGGCCATGTACTCTTGAATATCAACCTATAAAATCGAACAATTAACAAACCAAAGAGTTTATCAGTAACTATAAAATAACGAGCTATTTATCAAGCAGATTTCTAGCACCATGAACCAGACTGGGAAGGGGGTTTATTCTACTAAACTTACAGATGATTTGTTCAAAATATCTCTTTTTGAAGCAACTCCTTCCTGTTTCCATTGCCATCTGTTTCCATACCTAGGCCAGCCCTTGCCAAGGCCATTTGGTATGTATTCTTAGTCAAATAATTGCGCCTGGAATGTGACAAGGTTGTTATCCAAAAAGTTGAAGCTCTCAACAGTTATGTATGCAAACAACTGTCAGGCATCAATGAGAAATCACCTTTCAATTTGCACAAGATTGTGTAACTTCCTCCCACTGCTTAGCGCTTAAGAAAGGGTGGTACATTGATTTCTCTGGGAGAACCAGCTACCTGGTTACTGCTTGCCCAACATGTAGATCAATCAACCACTTGAACACTTGCAACATTTAAGCAAGATATATAAGCTGATTGTAGGAACATAATCTTAACTGTGTAGCAAAAACCTGCAGCTGCAAAAGTAAATGTTTCGGTCAGCAAATAGGGTTAAAATGTAGCAAGAAAAGGCCACGCCTTAGGGTGCACATGAAGCTGATAGACAACAGATACATTCACTCACATGCACAAAACTGACTCGACCAAGTATCAAAATATTTGACATACACTATTTTTAAGGACAGATACTCTAGTCACTCCGACTAGTTAACCAATGGGCAGGAGAATGCAATGTTGATGGCAAAGCCAATATCAGCTGGTTACCGTTAGCCCTGATTCACCTGAAAAAATCATCCTTTAATGGAACTTCACAAAATTGCACTGCAGCAATTACAAGCCTTTCACATGACAACAGTGACATTGTTTATCACATAGTACTATTTACTTAAACAGAAAAAGTATCATGCTATGAAATCCTCAAACATTAAGATTCTAGAGAATTTTTCACCAAATCCTAGTATGTCTAGTTGTCTACTTAGCAATAACAACAATCAAAGCCTTAATCCCAAAGATGAGATCAGCTACATGAACCAAGATTTATCTCCTATACTCGCTAACCAGGATCCTCTCCTTCCATCCCCTCCTGTCCAATTTTAAATGCTCTTGTAAACCTAACTTCTTCATAAAAATTGTTTTTCCTCTATGATGCGTCAAAAACTAAATTTTTGTGAGAACCATTTAAATCATGATTTAAATGGTTCTAACCTGTTTCTAGGAAACTTGCTTATTATTTGTACTATAATCTGTATTCATAAAGTCCTTTCTCTTATTTAATTATGTGTTAATGTAAATGAGCCACAACTATGTAGCCCTATGTCGCTTTTTTTGTCAGTAATTATAGCTCAAGCAAAACTAAAATCCAAATAACCACAAATTACATCTGTGATCATAAAATATATATCTTTAGGATAGCTTTTTAAAGTGCTAAAATAAAAATAACAAAGAAAAGAATAAAGTGCTCCATCTTCCGTCTGTCACTCAACCATCAACAATAGAGATAGGAGAATGATTGAGGTAGAAGTATTATATATATTTCATAACTAATACTTATTTCCACCATCAGAATGGACCTTTTTTTCAAGGAATTTATTTAGAATAACATAGCTGTCCTTAAAAATTTAATTTTTTACATGTTTACCTTACCAACGTACTTGTTTTTTTGAAATATTTTCAAGGGTAACATTTAAGGGTCATATCTCATATGGGATAGTTCAAATTTTTCGACTCCAAATATAGTAAGTGGCTTATAATTTTGGGACGAACTTAAAATGGAAACATGGCCTACTTAATTCAGGACGAAGGGAGCAAGGTTATACAGTTATACATCTCGTTTCCAAATTTATTGGGAAGGTGAGGAGCCATCTTAAAGTCAAGGCTTTTGTGTGGATTTTACAAGTTACTTGATAGGGAAGGTTAAAAAAAAAAAAAAAAAAAAGCTGGGCTAATATGTAACTTAATTTTTGTCTAGAGGACATTTTCTCCTCTTTGTTTTGTACTCTTTATTTCAACTATGTATGTGACTTTTTGCTTGTCAAGACCAAATTAGTTATGGTATGATATTAAAAAATGACTGGTAATATTTCAGTAGTATCTAAATACCATAATGTTGTAAAGAATTTTTTTTTTTTTTTTTTTTTTTTAAGGAAAATTTAGGAGACCCTTTGCTCAAGGGTAGAATTTAAACTGTCAAAAACTAAGTGAAGAATGATTTATGCATGCACAAGTATTGCAATGATATTCTATAGAGAGGGATGATACGGAATAACAAGAGTTTGTTAAGTGAACAAATAATAAGGATTGCCACGTGGCAGTGCACTATATCTTCTTCTCCAAATACCTAAACATTCATAGAAGCGCTGATTCACTTGCTTACATGATAGCTTCCAACTTACAACTTCCACAATATAACAAAATAGCAAATGTCCCGTACCAGGCCATAAATTACATGATAAAGCAGTGATATATAGCTGGATACTTTTCACCATGTTACACTCCTTTGAATTTATTAGTACCTTGGTGGCTTGCCAAACTACGAGCATTAATTCTACTCAATTATGCAATTTATCGCATTTTTTGCAATGTAAACACATTATACACGAAGCATTAATATTAGTAATCTAGGCAAAAGTTCAAAGTATCAGTGCAAAATGGTCAGTGTACCAGCACATTTAAAAGAAGTTAAGACTAGTTACCAAATGCCAAGGATATTAGACCCCAGTAAATGAATTGAAATATGCAGGAAGTAGCATTTAGAAATCTGGAAAACCTTTTATGTCACAAACATCAATGGGGCAAGTTTGTAAATTTTACAAATGACAAAGTCTAATGAACATTCAGTTGGACAATATATCATAACCAAACGAAGACCTGAATTCACATTAAAAAGAAATACCTGAAGGCCACAAGGTTACTTTTTCTCTATCCTTCTCCACGTGCAACAACAACATGAAATCCTTTCCAAAACCTTCCCTGAAGCAGCAGAAACAGATGATGTGCGTGAGATATAACAAACAAGAAACAAAAAATTGCATCTCACAGGACTTGCAAGATTATTTAATGGCCTACTTCATGAATAAGGGACAGCTAGAAGTTCTTAGACAATGAAATCTTACATAGTTTATTCATCTAGTCATGCAATATAAGCATCAAGCTGCAAAAGAACGGCGCTTGAACCCTTTAATTTAAAATAGGAGCCACAAAAGATTACTCCTATAATTATTATATTGTTACTTCTACAAAATAATACGAAGTAATAAAAAAAGGCTTAAATTAGCAATGGAAATAACAAATAAATAAGTTAGATATTACACTGATCACTTTCCTAGTCCGCAACCTCTTTGTTTTCCCTCCAAGCAAAAAATGAATAAAGAGCTTTTAAGACGAAAGAAGTAAAAGAAAACCCGGCCACTTTTATGAGTTCCCTAATCATCAAAGAAGCCAACAATTTTTCCCCATACTATCAATGTTTCACCCCACAGCAACCTCAGTAATCACAGCCCACATTTCATTCTATAACACAGCACAGGTGAGGATGGTGCCAAACCACCAGGCAACACTAATGAACAAAACCACAAAGTTTTACAAGGAACCTCTAGGCAACATTAAAGAACAAAACCTCAAGTTTTACAAGGAGAAAGACTACATTACATTTCAAGTATACAAATTTGTACGGTAGAGAGCCTAAGCAGCCTACCAAGACTACTGCTAAACGTTTACTAGTCTACAAATCTACAATATATGGTGATTTTGAATTTAACAAGGATTGGGTGCAACAAATATCTAAGAACTATGTGTTATTTCAAAGACAATCAATCGTTATAAGTATAAAATATAATCTCCAAATCCTTTTCCATAAGAATGTTATATATGGACCAAAGAGAGAAAAAATGGGATAACAAAACCAATGCATTCTCATCTGACCTATATCAGTGGTAAGATAAAAGAGAGAGAAAAGGGAATACAAGAACCTGACTTACATGTAATTGTGCGAGATCCCCTGGAATAGAGGCATAGAGCCTGCTGGTAGCATAAGATTCAATTTTAAAACCACCTTACACCAGATTAGCAACATTCAATGCCCTTTGACCTGAAAGGCTATCAGAACTCTGAAAATTGTCTTGGTCATGAATCTGATTGAAATCATTCAAGCTAGTGCAGTTGGGAACCCATCTAAATTGAACCAAAGTATCAAGAACCTTTGCTGCTTTGTCAGAATGTCTGGATTGGCTCAAAGCACGAATTAAATTCATGCAAGTACTTGAACTAAGCATGAGACCTTGCTGTTCCATATCATCAAGTAGTTGTAAGACTTCAGAAAATTGATCCTTCTGACTTAGGGTTTCAACTAATGAATCCCATACATTTTCCTTCAATGTCAAACCCTTAAGTGACAATTCATCCATCATCTGAAAGACTCTTTTCCAATTACCTTCTCTACGATAAGTGTCCACCATTAGGGAATATACAACTTCATCAGGCATAACTCCGCTGGTCAACAAGTCATTGAAAAGAGAAATCAACTTAAGCCCGTTACCTGTTCTATTATATCCGTTTAAGAGGGCAGCATAAGTTATGGTAGTTGGCTTTAAATTCCTATTTTGCATCTCATAGAAGAGATCTTCAGCTTCTTCCATCATTCCCAATTTGCAGTGATGATCAATCAAAATGGTATATGTCACATTGGTGGGTGCTATACTCATGTCAATCATGTCTTGCAAAGTTTAAATGCTTCAGCTGACTGATTTGACTTGCAAAACCCATCAATTAAAGTATTGAAAGTATGTATTGAAGCTATACCCTTGTGCCGCATTTCTTGATATAAGGATAGAGCCTTCTCCAAATCTCCTTTTCTGGAGCAACCATCAATTATGGCATTGTAGACAAAGCCATCACATGGTATGCCCTTTAATTGCATCTCATCAAACAATCTAAATGCCTCCATTAAGTTCCCACATTTGGAATAGCCATCTATAATAGTAGCATAAGTCACGCTGTTTGGTACCAGCCCCTTTGTGGTGACTTCGCAAAAGAGTTCCTGTGCCCTCTCTACTTCACCAAATTTGCACAGTCCATTAATCAAACTATTGTAAGTGACAATATTTGGATGAACACCTTCCCTCTTCATCTCTTCAAACAGTTCAAGAGCTTTTATCATATCTCCTTGCTTAGAATATCCAGAGATTAAAGAGCTATAAGTATACACATCAGGCACCAGACACTTAGCTCTAAGTTCTATGAATGCCTGCGAAGCTTCCTGCATCTTTCCATTTTTTAGCGAGTCTGTGGATGAGCACACTGTAGGCAAGTAAATCAGGGAGTACTTTCTGCCTCAGCATATCTTCTTCAAAGGACGACAAGGCCTCTGCGATATTCCCTTCTTTGCAATGTCCATCAATAAAAGCTGCATAGACGACATCATTTGGTTTGATACCACACCTTGACATCTCTTCAAGATATCTACTAGCAATTTTCATTTCCCCATCTTTGCAATATCCGTGGATCAAAGCACCATAAGTATATGCATCTGGCTTTAATCCTCTCTCCACCATCTCATCAAAATAAGAAATTGCTTCTCCTGTTTTTCCACCCTTGCAAAGGCCCATTACAAGAGTGTTATAGCAAAAAACATCAGGTAAAGTCCCTTTCCTTCATTTCTCTTCAAAAATTCTCATTGCCTCCTCCAAGTTACCCCCATGGATATAACCCTTGATTAAAGTTGTGTAAGTGACCACATTTGGTTTCACACCACAAATGGCCATTTCTTGTAGAACATTATATGCACATTGAACATTTCTAACATGACAAAGTGCATTGATAATTGCATTAAATGTGAAAGCTGTAGGGGAAAAATTCATGTTCTTCATCTCAGCAAGCAGCTCATAGGCTGCCTCCATTTTATTTTCTCTACAATAACCTTCAATCAAATAGCTGTATATTTGGGAACTAGGACTTAACCCTAACCTAATCATCTCAAACAATAGACCTTTTCCTTTCTCCATGTCACCTATCCTACATACACCACCAAATTAGTGCAGCATATGTCACAAAATTCAGCTTAATTCCGCAAGCAGTCATCTCATCTTTAATTTTGAGAGCCTCTATCACATCACCCTGCTTCATGAACCCATCTATCAAGGAAGTGTAAGTAACATGGTTAGGCTTCAAACCCCTCCCCACCATTTCAGCCAACAGCAACTTTGCTTCCCAAGCCCTCTTATTTTTACAAAATCCATCAATGAGTATCGAGTAAGTATAGCTATCAGGAGTTAGGCCCTTCTCGGCCATGGAGCGTTTAAGCTCCAAAGCTTCATCTAGGGCCTTGGATCTACACAAACCATTAATAAGTACATTATAAGTCACTAAATTAGGAATAATGCCTTTCTCTTCCATTTCCACAATCACATTTTTACCTTCCTCAACCTTCCCTTCTTTACATAGACCACTAATCAGATTGGTATAAGTATAAATGTCAGGAACAAGATTAACCTCTAACATCGTATTATAAACCCTCCAAAACAAACCCATCATATTCTTCTTCAACAAATCAGACAACAAAGAATTGCAACAGACCAAACTAGGACAAAAATCATTGTCTTTTATACACAAGAACACATCAGCAGCCTCTTTCAAGAGCCCCATTTTCTTATAAGCATTAATCACTATATCAAAAATCACCGAACTAGAATCACACTTATTATATTCCCTCACACAACTAGCCAATGAATCAAACACCATATAAGAAGGCGGTCGGGTTTCAATCAAACATTCAATAACCCCATTTGCAAGAGGAAAACAGCTAGAATTACAAAGAAGAACAGCTAAAATTGAGAAGGAAAACAAATTGTGATGAATACCCAGTTGAGAATGCGACCAATTGAAGAACCCCAGAAGTCGAATTGGATCAGAAAACTGATTATGATGAAGAACAGATTGAACAACATCTGGGTTTAGCTTCTTAATGATGTCTGATGACCCCATTAAAATGCTCCAGTTATTATGCTTTAAAAGCTTTGAAATTTCTTCGACAGTTTCCCCATTTTCGCCATTGGAGATCTTCAATGTGGTAAAGAATCTGCAGGAAGATAGAAAATAAGAAATTGTTCTGAGTCTGGTGTGTTTTCTGTGGGGCAATAACCTAAGATGGTGATTCCAAAAACCCATGATTTCGGTGAAGGTTTTAGCATAGCAGGAAGAAGAAGAAGAGCAAAAGAGTGACAAGGGGAAGAGTAATTTCCCCCTTAACACAACAAGAACAAGGAAGAAGAACATCAAAATTGAAAATGGAGCATTGTGGAGGCGTCAAATGGGCTTTCTTCAGAAGATGCAAAAAAGGGCTGAATTTTCAGACACCAAATTGCCCCATAACTTGAGAGTAGTCCACTCTTGGTGGATTCAATCGACATCATTTTAAAATTGGACTCGGTTCGGTTTGAAATTATGGAAATTTTGTATCCTTGGAAATCATTGGTACACCCGTGGTTTTGACTTTTCCCATTAATACACTTTAAAATTTTTGCTTTCTCATCGGTACCGTGACTAACACCGTTAAAAAGTATTTCATTAAGTTAAAATAATTAAGGAAAAGACTATAATACCCCTTTTAAATATCTAATGTCTCGATTTGTGTGTCGAAAATTGTTCGGTTAAAGTTTTGAAAGTCATGTTAGCCTTTAAAGATCTAAACCTCGAAATTAGCAAAACAAAATAACACAAATGTCTCATGTGCGTGTCAAAAATGTCTCGCTTTACGTGCCATTAATTTTTTGTGATAGTAATTGTTCGGTTAATGTTTTAGGGGTCATTTTGATCCCTTAAGGATCTAAATCGAACTCGAAATTGTAAAAAAAAAATTAACGAAAATGTCTCGTTTTGCGTGTCATGACAAAACAAAAAAGAATATCATGACGTGCAAAATGAGATATTTTTGTTGATTTTTTGACAATTTCGAGTTGATTTAGATCCATAAAGGTTCAAAATGACTCCTAAAACTTTAACCGAACAATTATTATCACAAAAAAAGTAATGACATGCAAATCGAGACATATTTTGACTCACATATTGAGACATTGTGGTTATTTTTTTGCTAATTCAAGGTTAATTTGGATCCTTAACGACTAGGACTCCCAAAAATCTAACCGAACAATTTTCGACACGCAAATCAAGACATAAGATATTTAAAAGGGGTATTATAGTCTTTTCCTTAATTATTTTAACTTAATGAAATACTTTTAAACAATGTTAGTCACGGTTGGGAAAAAGACTAAACCATGGGTGTACTGATGGGAAGGCAAAAATTTTGTAGTGTATCAATGGGAAAAGTCAAAACCACGGGTGTACCAATGGGAATTTCCCTTTTTTTAATTCTAAGTTCTAACCATTTAACTTTGTACTCCCTTCGTTTTTAATACTTGCTCCACTTTCCTTTTTCCGATCGTTTTTAAATACTTGCTCCATTTCCTTTTATGGAAAGATTTTATAATATATAATTCATTTCTCATACTTAGTGGATCCAACAAAATACTCTCTCTCCTCCTATTCTTCCACTACTTTTGCTTTTTACAATTTTTATTTTCTCAACTAGCGCACTACCCCCATATTTTATTACTTTCTCCAATTCTCCTAAAACTCCGCACATGGAAAAATGAAGCAAGTATTTAAAAACGGAGGGAGTATCACCTTAAGAATTAAAATTGGTAAGAAAAGTGTTCTAATTAACCTAAAGTTTTAGGTTCAAGGCTAGGAATGCAGCAACACTTGTTAGGAGAGCTTTTTCCCCATTTAGGATCTGACACGGTTCAAATCTAGTTTAGTCGAAGTCTAGTAGAGAATAGTGATTTCTAAGTTTCCAATCCGCTTTAGTCGCAGTCTAGTAGATAGTAGAGATTACTAAGACTTGCATGTATATATATATATATAAATACTATAGACTTGTTACGAGTAGCTTTGAGGTCATGTTTTGTTCACTTTAACTAACAATACTACAGGTGACTATATTGGATTACCAATTTTATGTTTTATTTATTAATCAATCTCCCCTAAGGTAAATTTTATTTTTCATATTATCTCATTTCCTCTTTTCCTCCCCTTCATTTCCTTCCATTTTTGTTATACAAACAAAGTGTTAAGGTTGTATGTTTGAATCTTATACAAATATCAGATTTGTAGTTTGGAATTTAAGTTAATGGTGTGGAAAGATGATGGGGAAATGAAAGTATAGTTTGTAGTTTAAGGTTGGATTACCAATTTGTAGTTTGTCAAGTTCAGTCATACTTTATTAAACGTATTTTTTTTCATATGAATCATCAGTTAATGCAATGTGTCTCTTTTTATGTTCTTTTGCCGTTTTAGTGAATTGGGAACACTTTGCCTACATATAACCACCTTAAAACCATTCAAGACTTTAGGTATGTGTATCATGTATGTCTAGCAATGAACGAAATCTGGTACAATTCAAGTAAACGGATCCACAAATACAATACTTCGTATAACATATAGAAAGACTTTTGGTACAATCAACCATGACAATTTTAATAACAAACTGTTGCATCCGTTGACAATTTTGAAAATTGCATGTTTTTAATACATTATCTTATGGTAGTTGCACATGCTTATTATATACAAGTACATTCTTTGTTGGATGGTATTACACCCAACACTCAGAAAATTTTTAAGGAACGTGGTTTATTAACATACATGATGAGCTCATTCTTATATCAAGGGAAGCGTGTGCAGCTACACATTCATACTTTTTAGCTAATAAAGACCTTGAGCCAATTTGTTATAGCTGGCAGTTTTTTATGTAAGAAAAAATGACCAAGAAATATATGCGTTTGTTGATTTAGTCTAATTAAGATTTTTTAAACTGATTTTTATAAGTATTTGAAAATGTTTTTATTTAATATATATGACCGAGTTTTTTCAATAAAAAAAAATTATCCAAAACTATGATTCAACTATTGATACTATTGTAAATGAATCAATATTAGTAGGCATGTAGTTTTTTTTTTTTGTTTTTTTTTAGATTTAGATGTAGAAAAACTTAACAAAGATATAACTAATTATGGGTGGTCCAAGGTATCAAAAAAAAAATTATGGGTGGTCCAACAAATATATATACACAATAAATGATAATTTGTATACCAAAGCAATATCCAATTATGAATTAAATGACATCGATTGGGAGGAATGTATCCTTGTTGATCATACCTAATTATAAATGGTCGAACTCCTTAAATTACCTCATCGGCCCCACCCGGCCTTCATGAGCTATATGGCCTCACTTGAGAGTTTAGAGAGTGAGAGAAGCGAAAACAAATTGAAGGATTAGTAAAAATCAATAGTGAACTAGTGAAATATAGGCCCTGTTCACTTCACCTTTAAATAATAACATTCAGTAAAATAAAAAATAAAAAATAAAAAATCAGTTTAGTAAAAATAAATTTAGTTTAGCAAAAATAATTCCAGTTCAATAATAATAATTCCAATTCAGTAAAAATCAGTAATTTTGAAGAAGAAATATAAAAAAGAATCGGTAAAAATAATTTTAGTTCAGGAAAAGTAATTTCTAAAATTAATTTAACTTCAGTAAAAATAAGGTGAAATGAACGGGGCCTTAAAATCAATTTATAAAAGAAAATGCTTTTGAATTAGTAAACTATCAATTTCAGTTAAAAATAATAATTAAACCAATTAAATTTATTCCAATTTAACATTTTTGCTAAGTGCATAAAACTTGACCTAATTAAAGAAAATTTGAAAATGTTAAGCTATTGGGGGCAAGTGGTAGCATTGCCACGTGCTTCTCACACGCCTGGTTATGATTCGAGTTGAGGTTACTCTCCCACCTATCCCTTAACATAATAACTCACTCGCCATTCTAAGAAAGTAACCCGATATATGGTCATTATATACTACACAAAACAAAAAGATGACGAGTACATTGATCTTTAAAGAGAAAGGAAAGGTAATAAGGATTAAATATGGTCCCCTAAGCTACCATATAAGATGGACATACTCATAAATTGTTGAAGGTGACTACATTGCTAGGCGTCCACATAAATCTCTAAACATGACAACACAAGATGCTCTACTTTGATAAGGAATCTTCAAAAGAGATCCAAATCCACTAAACAAAAGGGACAATTCAACCCCTCAATCCTTAACTCCATCTCTTTTGAATATCACAAACTTGATGAGTTATTTAGTACAATAATTTCACTAGTTTTTTACTACCTATGCTTCAAAGTTTGCCATTTTAAATTTTGATGCTATTTCACTTAGCTTGTGTTACATCGATTTATATTATTTTACTAACATATGGAAACAAATATTATTATGTAAAATGTTAAGCAAATTCATTTTATTTTACTGATAAATAAATATGAATACTTCGTATAAAGTATTATAGGTCAATATTATGCATTGACAATCATGAAATTTAAAACGATATCAATTATTTCGTTCCAAAACTAGAAAGAAGTATTTGGCCACCATCCAATTGATGTTCCCATCTCACATGTATGTGATATGATGATGTAAAAGGCTAGCTCACTTTTACTATTATCAATATAATGTTGTGGCCAAATATGTACTGCATTCGTAGCCATGCCAAAAAAAGTGAGTATCCTTCTCAAGCACCAAACTTGTTTTCGTCATGAATTTGTTTAATTTTAACTTTTCACCCCTTATAATTAGGCTCATCACTAGTGCATGATCACTAAGGTTTATCAATTCCTAATAAGTTTTTAGTTATTGCAATCTTTCTATTAATTTTACCTTTTTTTAAGAGATATTTACAATGAAGAGGTATTACGCATTTATGTGTGACATGTCCTACCACTGTTTTGGTGTGACGATATGCTATGAGTCTCATGTATATTACACGAAGTATTTTAGGTTTTTGAGAATGAGTCTTGAATTTCGCCAACAAGTTTCAGATTTTGAGTCTCAAATTAAAGACATCGATTCTCATAGATTGGGCAAAGCCTATTAATTAAATTCTAGACATACATCTCATATAGTTATATCTCAGATGTTGGGCAGTGAATCTTGGGTATTAGCTCATAATATGAGAGTCGATATTCAGTATATGAAAGCCAAAGATATCCACAAACTTTGCACACTATAAGATAAATTCGTCAAAAAAATCATTTCTATGTTCTTTCTGGTTCATTTTTAATGTTTACTTTTCAATCTTCTTATTTCCAGACAATGAGACAGTAATACATGTGAGATCGGATTCAACATGAGTTTCATCACTAGTAGCAATAATTTAATAACTTATATATTATACAAATTACTAATTTATATCGACAATTTAACAGCTTATATCGACAATTTAATAGGTTATATCGATAATTTGATAGCTTATTGCAAATAGTTTAATAACTTCCTTTTTTTTTTAAACAAAGTTTAATAACTTATATTGATAGCCTAATAACTTATATAGATAATACAATTTCTTATATCAACAATTTAATACTTGTAACATATATTGGCAATTTGATAGCTTAAAAACAATTCAATAATTTAATACGAGTAGCCTATAACAAAAAAAAAAAAAAAAAAAAAAAAAAAAAAAAAGACTATACTTTAGTACAACACTTCAATTCGTGAATTATTACATTACTTTATATTTAATTTATTTGTATTTAAAGTATCAATAAGATTAAAGAAGAAAATGATGTAATAGGACAGGACATAGAGGCACAAATATATCGAAACATATATAAGTGCATGTGGTAATCTATGCAAAAATGTACATAGGAGTACAAATTGGTGCAACTTTTTCTTGATTTGAATTATTAAAATACATTTACACTTAGACTTTATCTATTTGAAGCTCTCAACAACCCATTTAAATAAAATAAAAAATATTAAAATTAAAATATATGAAAATAATTGATGCCAAAAATATCATATGGTATGCAACTAGCAATTAGTTCGTAAAAAAGAACTAGTACACATGCAAGTGATGTAACCAACACCAACACATTGTCAAATCTCAAGCATGCACAAGCACAACATTCACATGCATTTCGTCCGTACAAACTACTTGAAAATCACATGTACATGCTTTAAGAGGTAAACATCAAGCACATCTATTTCATGTACTCGTACATCATACGTAATGTTCTTAAGTTGTTAATCACACAATTCATGCTAGCGGTACGAATATGATTTTGAAACATATTATTGTCGGTGATATCTAGCTTAATTGGTTAGAATTTAGGGGTGGTAGATCGATAGCCACGATCTAGGATTTAATCTCTATATTTTTTTTTGTTGGTTTAATTTGTATTTTGTACAATTGTACTTCTTCGTTTACAAAGGTTTAACTCGTTTATCTGTTTTTAGGAATGAATGGAAAAATTAAGTTAATTAATATAAGCAAAATAATGTGAATAAAGTAAGAAATGTGGGTTATAAATATGGGTTGGTGTAAGAAATAAAAGGAGAGGTGAATTAATTCATAAAGGGAGCGTAAAAGGTGTAAATCAACATGTGGAATAGTAGAAGTAAGATAGTAAAAGGAGTTTTTCAAACATAAATAAATTACGTAGTAGGATAGAGTTCAACGGCTCAAAATGAAAAAGAATTGAACATTTTGAAACTGGCATAGTTTACTTTCTAATAATTTATTATCTTTATTTATGCACTAAAAAAATTACTAGCTGTGAATTTAGACAATATAAATCAAGACATGCCTAATAAGATGCACATAATTTTTTTTATTTTCCTTTTATTATTCTCTAAGTCAAAATTTCCATGTATTCAAATTGAAGATTTTAGATAAAAAGAAATATTAAATCATTCTAATCTCCATATTCTTTGGTAGGACTTGTTCTCTTCACCTGAAACAAGTCTGATCTGATTTTTTCATTTTTATAAGGTCTGATATGAATTTTTATTATCTAGTCTGATCTGATTTAACAATTTGACTATATTGTGGCCGCATTTTAATACTAATTCATAAAGAAAAACATTATCAAAATGGATTTGGTTAGAATCGTCTCATTATGAACTTTTCAAATATGTAATTTTTATAAATTATTTTAATACGCAATTGACAATAGAATGATAATCAAAAGTTTTAATCTGGTCTTATCTGATCTGAATTTATACAAGTCCGTATTCACCTTTTGTGACTCTCTTTCACAAAGAGAATGCATGGTAGAATAGTGTAATAAAATATGAACTTTTCATAGACATATTAATTGACAATTTGTCTTCTTGGATTATAAAAACTAGTGTATAATGGTGCTGTTTTTGGTAAAAGCCATCCAAACATCATGGCTTACTATTAACATAGCAATTGTTAGTTAGTTGTAAGAACGTGCATATATAGACATTGGGGTAGTAAATACCAAATAGTTAAGTCATAGGCCGGTGATTTGTAAACTAACAGGTATAGCTACCTTTTTGACGAACATTCACACTTATTAGCCGCTATTTACTTGGCCAATTCTACCCATTTTTTTCTATAATTGGCAAGCTAGCATTCTACCAAGTACGAGTATTAAATTAACAAATAAATCAAATGACAATTTGTGTTGAAAACTCCTCCAGTAATCATAATTTAGGCCGCTTACAATCGTTAACACAAACTTAATTGTTTATATTCATTTTTGTTTGTATATATAACTCAATTTATGGAGAAATTAGAATGTATATGGAGGTATTTGAGTTTTACAAGTAATATACATCCTCTCCATGATGTTACACTTATTATTTTTATACTACTAGTATATGTAGTTATGTAAATTGCACTTCACATTTAAAAAAACAACTACAAGCATGCGTGTATAGAGATATAAATCGTTTTTAAAATTGTGTCATTGTCGTACCTAGAACTACAAGCATAATGTGTAACTTGAATACAAACATACATCATTATTGGGCGTACGTCTATTATTAAATGTAGGGTTTAAACTTAAAATTATGTGTTAGAATATGTCTTGGTATTTGTTACATTAAGTTACAAGTTATTTGTTTGGGTCTATCTTTGGAGTCTATTTTGTTTATGTTTTGGGAATTGGGAGCAATATATAGATAATAGATATATTCCCTATGTTATTAATCAAGCCTAATTTCGTATTTTGTACGGAGTAATTCTTTGTGATCAATAACACTTTCTTTATCAAACTTCTCCTCATATTATTAGCAACCATCACTCCAAACATTGAAATGCCACCACCATTTAGCAACCCAAATTAAAACCATGGCTTTCCTATACCAAACCCTCTAGATTAGTTGAAGGTTTTAACATCAAAATTTGATCTCAATCCTCAATTATAATTACTCTAGCAGTCTAGTTTGCACGCATACTACTTCTTTTACTATGAAGTAGTGTAAAATTACACATGACTTGAGTAAATAATATCGATGAATTGGGTTGGAAAGGTATATGTAACAACCCACTCCGATTACTTATTCAAAAGTAATTTTCTTTACAAGATGACATTAGTGTAAGCAACAATGAGGTTGAGGTCGGCTTTTTTGTTCGATCTGTTCAACTTATTTACTTAATTCAAGTAAAAGAAGTTAAGATTAGATTAAATAAGTTTAGTTTAGACAAATTTCAAAATAAATTATTTATCAAACGAACGGTAAGAAGTAAGAACCAATGCAAGGAATGTACGGGTCTGTTCTCTTCAGCTTATTTCAATTCAGTTTAGTTTTCAATTTTCTTCTCTCATAAAATATTCAGTTAGCTCTAATCAGTTTGGGTCAGTTCAGTTCAATAAATCAGAACAAACCCGTAATATTTCAAATTCAAGCAGTACAATAACCTACATAAGGGATTTACAACTTGTGTAGTAACATACGAAGAATTTCTCAACTAGAGTTGACTCAAACATAATAATGAAAAAAGGAAATCACGCATATGATGTATGATTGGTACCTATAAAAGCAAACAACAAAAAATAATAATTTTTATACAGTTTAATCATGGAAAAGATAACAAGATACCAAAAACAAAATTCATAACCTAGGATTAAGAATAGCTAATCTTTCCACGTGTCATTCAATTAGATGGTTGAAAATTGATTAAAGAAAATAAAAAAAGTATAGCTGTTGCTGTTCATCCAACACCGACATAAATTGCTTCCTTAGTCCCACCACCACATATCTCATTTTTTCCATCAATTCAAATTGCGTTTGTAATTATCTACAAAATATTTAATTGTGAGTAATTTATTTAATCTAATCAAAAGCCGCCAGTTTTAAGTAATTAAGATTATCATAAAGCAACTAAACAATTAGTTGGTGACACCCACCACGCTGAAAACAATGAAACGATGCTGGCTTTCCTCTCTTTAGTCATTCCTAGATTTGACATCCACTTTGTTTGCTGAGTAATCTATACTTCATCCGTTTCTAAATAATATGAGTACTCAAAATTTATACGCAGTACTTAGGCCTTAGGGCCTGTTCTCATTGACTAAAATGAGTTGAACTGAACTTATTAGAATTGAACTGAATTTATTAATTAGTGATTTTTAACTAAGGATTAATGATCATAAACATATACTATATAATTAAAAAAAAAATGTTAAAATGATAAAAGAACACAAAACACTTTTTTAAAAATTCTCAAAATGAAAAAAATAATAATAATATAAAAAATAATAAAAATAATAAAAAAAATAAACAAAGAGTTGGATTGATCTTATACTCTTATTTAAAAACTAACTTGATCCTATTTTTACTCCTAGCTCGTCAAATAATGAAATATGGTATAATAGTCATTAATTGAAATATGGTATAACCGTATTATTATTATTATTATTATTATTATTATTATTATTATTATTATTATTATTATTATTATTATTATTATTATTATTATTATTATTATTATATCTCAAAAACAAAAAGTCATACAACCTACAATAAATTAATGGGAAGCCGAGATACAATTTGGGCCCCCACTGCTCTAACTATAGCAAAGCCTACCCTAGTAAAAATATTAGCTGCAGCACGTGCTCCAATGTATTGTGTCGTCGAGAACCTCTTAATTCGCTTAAGCAACGCAACAGCCTCCTTCTCTAATTCACCAAACAAAGAAAAGGAGAAGGGAATGAACCCATATCCAATCGCCTGACAACGAGCATCATACTTAACCCGCTTTCGATGAGCTGCATCAGCCACAACCAGTCCAGGAATAAAATCAGATAGCCCTGACTGTGTCAAAGGAGAAGATCCTGTCAAATCTACACAGATATCGCGATCACGATCCCAAGAATAATGTAACACATCAGCAGGTCTGAGGGCCTCGTCGTTCCCTCCAGACAACCCAATATCAACCTCTTTCATTGTTGAAATCCCAGAACGATAGCAAACATCAACTAGGGTATCCCGAACAACATTATGTCTATGTTTAATACCCATGATACCAGCACACGACACCGCGTGATTGCCAAAAATATCCCCTGGAAAAACCCTCGAACAAGCAGAGCACGGTGTCGAGGCAGAGAACAACGGAACACCCAATCGGTAGCATAACACACATCGGTAAGTCTTTGCGTTCATAGTCTGACCGAATCCTGAAATAGGAACGGCCCAAAGCCAAGCAGACGTGTGATCTCCCTGCTGAGATTTCCACAATGCTGATAGACGAGGGGATAATGAAAAGGTGGATTCTGCAGAATCGGTAACCTTCGTGAAATGTATATCTGCCAATTTCTTCATGAGTTTTGGGACAGCGACCTCACTAGGATTACTTAAAAAATCAGACTCCACCGCGCCATTATACAGACCCAAAGCGTCTTCAAAAGCTCGACCATGACCAACAATGTCAGCATGTCGTAGAAGCTTTGTCTGCAACCCAGTAGACTGTAACCGAGAAGCAAGAAAAGCATAATGCCGAACATCACCTGCAGATTAAACACCAAGCCCTTCAAACGCAAATGGTATGAAATTTAACTTTATATCATTAACAATATCATTAGACATAAACTGAACTGAATTGACATTAATCTGATGAGAAAAGGCCCTTAATTAATAATTAGTGTCTTCTTACAAAATCAGCAGCTTTGTATCAATTACTTTGACTAAGAATTTAATTAACTTCATTTAAATAGTACTGTAGTAATTGTGTGGAATGGTCAAACCAAATATTTTTGATGTTCACTTGTGTTTTTTTTTAAAAAATTAAAATAAAATAAAATAAAATTGGGCATTTTTGTAACTCCGTATTTTATTATTACTTCCTCCTTTCCTAAATTACATTCCTATTTCTAACATGTATTCCTCACATAATAGAGAGAAGTAGGAATGTAATTTAAAGATTGAGGGGTAAATAAACATTTTTCAATTTCCAAATCAATTTTTTTTTTTATACTTAACTTGATGCCTTGTAATTGACGGGTCGTACTCCGTATAGTATCTATATATTATACTAAAAGACAAGCGCCTCAATGTGAGGACGACAAATGTCACTCTCTCATTGGCTTATCTTAAGTATTAAATATATCTATATAATTACTGTTTACATATTCAAGCATAGTTATTTTTGTTAAACTTCAAACAATAAAAGCAAGTTTCTATACATGCATAAGATTTACATGATTTCCTAACATAAATATTGATTTAATTTTTTTATAATAAATATATACTTTTCAATACTACAAATAATCCATAAAGTCTTTCCAATCTTTATTTATAGTCAAGTTAAAGAATAATAACTAATTTTAAGCAATATGATTAAAGTGGCATAATTAAGGAAACAAATATTTCGTATTTTGAAAGGCTAATATTGTTTTTTTTTTTATGAAAATTAAATAAAATCGATAAGAATTTAGTTTGACGTCAATTATGAAATCAATACAAACATTTTTAAAAATCAGATGTACAATAAAATATTGTGCACCTATTATAAAAGCTACCCTGTAATGAATGAAAGTTATTAATGCTTTATTGATAAAAGTTACCCAAAATAGTCTACAAGTTATTCTAAATTCAATTCAAGTAATCGGATGAATACAATCTATAAGAATTTAGTTTGACGTCAATTATGAAATCAATACAAACATTTAAAAAAAAATCAGATGTACAATAAAATATTATGCACCTATTATAAAAGCTACCCTGTAATGAATGAAAGTTATTTATGCTTTATTGATAAAAGTTATCCAAAATAGTCTACAAGTTATTCTAAATTCAATTCAAGTTAATGAATCTATCTATCTATCTATATATTATACAACAATCATGTGCAATAATTTATGTTGTTTTATACATAATAATACTTTTAACTATAATAGTATGTGTATATAATATAATATTTTTTATAATATAAAAAAGTATACGTATATAATATAACATATTATAACACGTGTCCTCCATACCAAGTGTAGTCCCAATCACCACTACACCAATTGGACCTGTGTGCTCCCCTGCAACAACAATCGGAAGGGGAGTGAAACCTAATAACCTAGAACTGATCCTCAAATCTGGATTAGCCCAAAGGGTGAACCAGATAGAACACCCAAAACTCAATGCATATATGACGGGAATTAACTTATCCTTTATCTATCTTATATGAAAGCTATAAACCTATCAAAATGTATATATAGTTAAATTGTTTAATAGCTTATATCGAATGCGTAGTTTTATTAAAATTATTTGCATGTAATCATTAAATGTGTTAGATGTTGTGTACCTATGCAATGTCCAAAAATTTAGTTGAGCGACTTTGATTTAGTGATTGTACGGTAAAATGATATTGACTTCGATCTTGATACCTAATAGTCTAATAAATTCTAAATAGAAAAATTAAAACAAAAGGAAATGAAAATAGTAAATGACTTTAAATATTGAAATAAACATAACCTTTTAAATCAATTTAGCGAATTTAAGAGACAATTTTAAGGCATTTAAAATTAAATGGGGGAAAATATATGTAAAAAGAACATTTTTAGGGTCTATTCATATTTACTGAACTGAGCTGAACTGAACTGATTGGAGTTGAACTGAACTGAACTGAACTGATTGGAGCTGAATTGAACTGAACTGAAAATAAGTAAATATGAACAGGCCCTTAGATATATAAATGTTCATGCACTATTATAAGAGTTTTGTTAGCCTTTTTATAATTAAGGTAGGGATAAATCTTAGTAATATATACTCCGTATATTTTATTTATATAAAATTATCAGTATCCATACCTATATACGAAGTATTTGTGTCGTATACTATATTTAATCAGCTGTTGGTTATATATATGACTATTATATAATATATAGTATTTGGCACAATGCTTAACTTACGAAAATATATGTTCTGGTAGGTCAAATATAAGGTTATTATTATGTCCATAGATTTAATGAGTGCGACGGGTAAATAAAACATGTATATATTAGATTGATTGTAACTACTGATGCGGATGGTATGATAAGAAAATTTTAGTTTTTTCTTAACGGGAGATATAAATAAATTAGTTCACTTCTTATATAACTAAGTGGAGTATTATTCAATTATTTTTCAATTAATAAAATAACATTATAAAAAATTAAAAGAAATTCAAATAACATAAAATACTATTCAAATAACGTTCCTTTAATTTTTTTTTTATTGACCATTAGTACAAGTCCTTTAATAGTAAATGAATTACCTTTGCTTTTATTTTTATTTTTCCTACGGGTTTAATAATTTGATTTATAATCCGTGCATCGCACGGACACTGTGCTAGTTTTCTAATAATCCTTTGTCAAATGTCAACTGAATTTTAACCTCTTTGCCTTTGTAATACGGCGGAGTTGTTATTCTTATTCCATACTAGTATTATTCAATCTCTTTCTTCAAAATTATCAATACAGACAATCTAAAATAGAAATATTTACAAGAGGAAAGGGCATCTTTTCAATATTTCACTATTTCTTATGATTGATGCTATTCTTGTTTTGATGGAATTTCACATTCAATAATTAATTAGCTACTCCTTTAGTTTCAATAAGATAGTCCCATATGAAATCAATCATACAAAATAAGAAAATAAGAATATTTGTAATTTAACATTTAATTCAAAAACAATTCATAAATAGTTTTGTCTTATTTAAATTGTTTGGATTTTTGTAGGAAACCGTCAAACATAATTGCATAATTCAATGGAATAATTTCTTTACTTAGAGCATGTCATCAATTCACACTCAATTAATTAAACTAATCAGAATTTAATATGTATTATAAGAAATAAAAACCAAGTTAAAAGTAGAATACATTCAATATGGGTGTATCTTTTTGAATGCCCAAAATAGTATATGGGACTAACAAATTGAAACGGAGGAAGTAGTTATTAATTGATATTACTGATTATATTAACTGATTTAAATAGGTGGTTGTATTGATTTGTTTGACTAGTTGATTGTAAATAATTTTTTTTTTAAAAGAAGTCCTAAAAGACACTAAGGGCATGTTCACATTTATGAACTGAGCTAAATTGAACTGAAATGATTGAAGCTGAACAGAACTGAACTGAACTGATTGGAGCTAAACTGAACTGAATTGATTGGAGTTGAACTGAAACGAACTGAATTGAACTGATTGGAGCTGAACTGAACTAATTTGAGTTGAACTGAACTGATTGGAACTGAACTGAACTGAACTAAGCTGAAATGAATATTTTATGAGAGAGGGAAATTAAGAGTTGAACTGAACTGAACTGATTGGAACTGAACTGATTGGACCTGAACTGAACTGAATTGAAATTAAGTAATGTGAACATACCCTAAGTTTCATTAATAAAAGTCATACGACATCTACAATTGACAATGAACGATAATGAAAACGTATTTAACAAAATCAAACAAGAATTAATCGGGGAAGGGCTACGAATCCTAGTACATAAATATAATAATTCGGCACATTCTCGATTGGTTGTCTCATACAACTTTTTTTAGTGAATCCGCCGTCGTTTCACAATTTTGTGAGAAAGTAAATTCTTGTGCTGATTCAGAAACCCAAATCCGAGCCATAATCAATAGTAGCCCCGCACAACCACAAATCAAATTAAACACAAATAAAACCTTGTCTTTCGAAGGAGTACAAAAAACCTTATCTTTTGAAGGAGATCGAAAAAACCTTGTCTTTTGAAGGAGATAAACTTTTATTTTGAGGGAGACATTATTGTAACCTAAAACAAAAGGCGTAAAAGAAAATAAAGATTGGAGCTTTCCACCGGTGAAATCCGATGAAAGCCCCTTTAAATTGACAATGGAGTCTAAAATATTTGGCCTGGTAAATACAGAGTAGTTGTTAATTATTACTGTAGTTATTTCAGTATTAAAATAAAAAATAAAAATAAAAAACCCAAAATCTAAATGTTCAATAAGCTACTCCCTCCGTTTTTAAATACTTGCTCCACTCCTTTTCCGACCGTTTTTAAACACTTGCTCCATTTCCTTTTTTGGAAAGCTTTTACAATATTTAATTAATTACTCACACTTAGTAGGCCCAACATAATACTCTCTCTCCTCCTATTTATCCACTATTTTTGTTTTTTTACAATTTTTTATTTTCTCAACCACCCCACGACCTCCATATTTTATTACTTTTTTCAATTTATCTTAAAACTCCACGCATGGAGAAATGGAACAAGTATTTAAAAACGGAGGGAGTAATTTTTTTTTTTTTTATTTGAGGTGGAGATTTTTCAAAAATTAAGCACTCGAATTGGCTTTTTCTGTTTTTCATAATAGTCAAACTTCTACTCCGTAAACTAAGCTTTTTTTTTTTTTTTTTTATTTTATTTTTTAACATCATTTTTCTACTTTCAATACTTTATTACGGAGTACTAGTTTCTAGCTAGTACGTACTTCGTCTTTTTGACTTTGAGATATTAAAAGTCAAGGATATAATTTGCCTATTTAATTTAAATTGTAGACAATCTCCAAGGTGAGACTCAAGTTTTCGTATTGGAATAAAAAATGAGTTGTTTTTGCCTCCAATGGTGATATCATACCCACTTCTCAATTTAGCAACTCATGTGAAGACTAATTTTCCAATGGTGAGACTCTCTTAAAATATACAAATGTCACTTTCAATTTATAGCCTACCAAATTCATTTCTTTTTTAATACTCCCTTCATTTTTAAATGCTTGGTTCACTTTTCTTTTTCGAACGTTTTTAAATACTTGCTTCATTTCCTTATTTGGAAAGCTTTTACAATATTTAACTAATTTCTCTCACCTAGTGGACCCACCACATATTTTCTCTCCTCCAATCCTCCCTACTACTTTTGTTTTTTTACAATTTTTTATTCTTCCACTTACCCCACTGCCTCCATATATTATTATTTTCTCCTAAAACTCCGCGCATGGAGAAATGGAATAAGTATTTAAAAACGGAGGGAGTATCAAATATTATAAGATTAAAAAAAAAAAAAGGTAAAACTTAGATAAATTACAAAATATATTAGAATATTAACAAGGGCTCACACTTTTTGTCAAATGAGACTCAAAGTTGAGTATCTAAACTCATCAACTTTCTTTAGATACCAACTTATTGGTATACATTGCAAAAAATACTCTCACTCTTCTCAAAATACCCACTTGAGTCTCACCATTGAAGAGGGTCTTATATTAGATACATTACTTCAAAAATTAGCTACTGGATAAATTGTAAATAAATTATCTAATCTCCATGATCTTGTATATAATAATTATAAATAAATAAATAATAAAAGGAAAAAAAATATTAATGTGTGCCTACCTTTAGTCATTGATTTCTAGTTTCTCTCTGCATATCTCTTTCTATCAAGTAATTGATCTAATTATTGTTTAGACTCTTTTTCTAAAAAGAAATTGCACTAATTTTAAGATAGTTACTATGGCCTGTTTACATTTACTTAATTTTAGTTCAGTTCATCTCCAATCAGTTCAGTTCGGTTCAATTTAGTCCAATTCAGTTTAGCTCTAATCAGTTCAGTTCAGTTCAGCTCCTAATTTCCCTCTCTCATAAAATATACAGCTCAGTTCAGTTCAGTTCAGTTCAATTCAGCTCCCAATTTCCCTCTCTCATAAAATATACATTTTAGCTCAGTTCAGATCAATTCAGTTCAATTCAGCTCCTAATTTCCCTCTCTCATAAAATATTTATTTCAACTTAGTTCAGTTTAGCTCTAATCAACTCAGTTCAGTAAATGCGAACCCCCTATATCTTATTAAGATTGTTACTACGTTACTTTGTCAACTTAGGGTCTGTTCACATTTACTTAATTTTAGTTCAGTTCAGTTCAGCTCCAATCAGTTCAGTTCAGTTCATCGGCTCTTAATTTCCCTCTCTCATAAAACATTCAGCTCAATTCAATTCAGTTCAGCTCCGTTCAGTGAACAGACCCTTATATATAACTTGTCTATGATCAATGCGTAAACTAATTAAGAAGCACAAACATATTTTGCGCACTTAGCGTACTCATACCTAATATGTATTTGACACATGATACATGACCGATGAACCAAAGGCTGGAGAGTATATATTACATGACTACATGTTCAACATTTAAAGGATCTTATAAATTACAGTTTACTAGCTACTTACTAAAATTGATATTATACGCAACATATAGCAGTCTATCGATTAATGTACAATGAAATCTATTTATACTTAGGCCCCGTTTTTTAGAGCTGCTTTGTTCTGCTCTACTTTGCTTCAATCTACTCTGCTCTGCCCTACTATGCGCTACTTAAAATTAATACTTAATATTGAATTATTATAATAATAATTAATATTTAATAATAATAAATATTTAATATTTAATAATAATAATTAATATTTAATAAGAATAATAATAATAAATAATTAATATTTAATAATAATAAATAATATTTAATTATAATTATAATTATAATTAATACTTAATAATAATAATAACAATAATTAATTATTGATATTTAATAAAAATAATAATAATTAATTATTAATATTTAATAATAATAATAATAATTTATTAATAATTAATAATAATAATATTAATAATAATAATTAATATTTAATAATAATAATAATAGTAATAATAATATTAATTATACTAATAGTAATAATAATACTTATAACTAATAATATTAATTATAATAACAATAATTGATTTTTATAATAACAATTAATATTAAGATAATAAATAATATTTAAAGATAATACTAATTATTAATTTTTAATAATAATAATAATTAAATATTATAATAATAATAATAGTAGTAATAATATTAGTAGTAGTAGTAGTAGTAGTAATAATAATAATAATAATAATAATAATAATAATAATAATAATAATAATAATAATAATAATAATAATAATAATAATAATAATAATAATAATAATAATAATAATAATGAAATCTGCTCTACTCTGCTCGGCTCTACTGAAATCTGATTTGCTCTGCTCTACTTTGCTCTGCTGAAATCTGCTCTGCTTTGCTCTGCTCTGCCCAGCAGCTCAAAAGAACAAGGCCTTAATAAGGTGATTAATTATGAAAGTTTTAATTAATCTTTTTAAGAAAAACACTAAATACCCCTTTGAATATAATCTATGATACATTCATGTAAAATATATATTATTTCTATTGTATTGAATTTTTCCTTTTAAACCTTCCTATTTCTATTAAATAGACAAATTAGACTTTTTTAAAAAAAAAAATTGGCATTGCATGAAAAAAAAAAAGAAAAAAAAAAACCTAGTTCAAGTAATATAGGAAGTACGTACGTAATTTAAGGCCAAAGAAAATGAATGAAATTCGATGTATATTTTAAGGGAGAGCCAATAATATACGAAGTAATAAGCATCTATGTGAACTTGTGAAGGGAGAACAACCAATAGTATCCAACCAAATTAGTTTTTCATCCTACCTTGATCATGCAAAATTGTAATAACTAATAAGAATAAAGTATCTATGTGTCATCGATTTTCATCCTACCTTGATCATGCAAAATTGTTTCCAACCAAATTAGTTGACGGAAGACTTGATCCAATTGATTAGAATATTCAAGTCAGTACATGGAACTAAGGGTATGTTCTTTTCAGCATAATTTTATTTATTTCAGTTTAGTAAAGTTCTAATCAGTTCAGTTCACTTCTAAATCAAAATAGACTCTAACCCGGATAAGCTAAACTAAAAGACCAAATAATAACTTGACCCGAACCAGTAATAACTTGATCCGAACCAATCATGCTATCTAGACACGAGAGACGGTAAAATATGTTCGACTATAATACGGCTTACAAGGTTCTATCATAAATAATAAATAATGTAGCTTAGTAATAATAATAGTGTCCCACTATATTTATAAGTTAGTCATCTTCATTCTTATTCCTCAACGTGGGTTGAAAGTCAAAATTCATGCATGGGTTATATCAAAATATACTAATTACACTGATTTACGCAGGTTTTTGTCATGATTTACGTAGTACTATTTTTAAGAGTGTATTTAATGTTTAGGGCCACATATATCATTACCCATTTTATAGATTTTTTTGTTAATTATTTAATTTATTCTAAATTAAATCTTACAAACTTGTACAAATATATATTAACATGCATGCATGTGTGTATAATGGGCCAAGAGTTTTCATACTAATACTACAATCCTTAAGAGTCACTCCTTTGATCTCCAATTGATCATTATAGAAATCCATATGAGTTTGTTAGTAGTAAACTAAAGGTGATCATTGGGCACAGCGACCCGATGCTTAAAATTTCTTTCCATTTCTCGGAATGGGACGGGCCAAACTTTGGGCTGAAAAGTTCATGCCCAAACTCGTCCAAAATACCAGCTGTGCGGACTTTTCAGGTCATTTTTGAGTCGGGTCAAAAATAACAACTAAATTCGCATTAAAATGTCTTCCCAAGCTCGTCTAGTTTTTTGAAATTTCGGGCCAAACCGGGCCTAATCCGATTTCAGGCCGAAAAAGGCTGCCCAAAGCCGCCCATAATTGGACAAGGCTGGCCAACAGGCCAAGCTACATAGCTCTATAGTAAACTCTGCTTATTAGATAATGGGTGTGGCCTACACCTATCTAAATTTTAAACCCTATCAATATTCTTAAAATCAAAACTTATTTCATATAGCTCCCAAAAACGAGAACTGAAATTGGTCCAAAACTAGATCGAAACTGAAAATCCGAAAAAGTTCCAAGCTAATGTTTGGTCCACTAAATGTACTCAAAGTTTAATCGTTAAGTCTAATTGGTTCTAGTTCGATACAGGTCCAATTTTAAACCTGTACACAACCTTAGGATGAAATTAGTAGCTAATGTAAGGGTAAAGAGCATATAATAATGAAAAAGAAAGCTTTATGGTCTGTTGGTTAGGAATCAAAGAGGTAAGATGAATCCCCCTTAATAAATGAAGGCTTTTGGGGACCATGGGGACTTTGGTCTATGGGAGTAGCTAGATTGAACTCAAGAAATTACGAGAAGACCCCACCCTCCACCTCTTTTCATTGTCCACTTGTAGACCGTGTGAGCCCCCTCACTTTACTCTTCCCATTTTCTTAAGAATTCTAATCTCATTTACCAACCATCCTTAATCCTTCCACAAAAAGTTTAAGTGTAAATGTAAAATTAAATGTGTAATTCACATTGTACACTAATAACACTATACACACATGTAACATGTTTGTTGTGTAGAATAAAGTAAATAAATAGAAAGTAATTTTAAATGAATATCTTAAGTCTTAATAATATGCGTGCAAATCTTAAGTTCCAATAGAAAATGTAATTGTATTAAATAGTTCTTGGGAGATGTATTAATTCATGACCTAAAAGATTATATCTTATGGCAAAGGTATTTAAAATGATGTACAAATTAAATTGCACAATGAAAAGTACCTTATATATTATTTTGTTTTCATAAAAAGAACCAAAATATGAAAATAATATCCTAATATATATATTATTATACTAAAAGACAAGCGCTTCAATGTGAGGATGACAAATGTCACTCTCTCATTGGTTATCTTATGTATAAAATATATCTATATAATTACTGTTTACATATTCAAGCATAGTTATTTTTGTTAAACTTCAAACAATAAAAGCAAGTTTCTATACATGCATAAGATTTTCATGATTTCCTAACATAAATATTGATTTAATTTTTTTTATAATAAATATATACTTTCCAATACTACAAATAATCCATAAAGTCTTTCTAATCTTTATTTATAGTTAAGTTTAAGAATAATAACTAATTTGAAGCAATATGATTAAAGTGGCATAATTAAGGAAACAAATATTTCGTATTTTGAAAGACTAATATTTTTTTTTATGAAAATTAAATAAAATCGATAGAATTTAGTTTGACGTCAATTACGAAATCAATACAAACATTTAAAAAAATCAGATGTACAATAAAATATTGTGCACCTATTATAAAAGCTATAATGAATGAAAGTTATTTATGCTTTATTGATAAAAGTTACCCAAAATAGCCTACAAGTTATCCTAAATTCAATTCAAGTAATCCGATGAATACAAAAGTTTTTGATAAAGATACAAAATAGTGTAAAAATTACTTTTATCGTTTGCTGTACTCCTTGACAAATACTGAATGCTGAGCCGAAATATTGTCTTGGGAAAAAAATACATAATCTTGAACATAAATTTAATTTTAATCGGCCTTTCATTTTCTATACAATGACCTATTGTTTTTCTTGCATTAAAAAAAAAAAAAAAAAAAAAAAAAAAAAAAAAAAAAAAACCTTAACCAATAACCAATCTAAATAAGAAGAATAAAAGTTAAATTGAATTAGACATTTGACGGAAAAGAGACGGATATAAAACGTATTATAACTATTACTCATGTTTAAATTGTAATATTCGTAATAACAATGCTATTACTTATGAATTTTTTTTCATTTTAATTTAAAAATCGTGCATTGCTCAGTACTATACTAGATATACAACAATCATGTGCAATAATTTATGTTGTTTTATACATAATAATACTTTTAACTATAATAGTATGTGTATATAATATAATTTTTTTTATAATATAAAAAAGTATATGTATATAATATAATATTTTATAACACGTGTCCTCCATACCAAGTGTATTCCCAATCACCACTACACCAATTGGTTGTTGGTGTAGTGGTGACTGAGACTACACTAGGGAGGGAGGACCTGTGTTCGCTCCACTGCAACAACAATCGGAAGGGGAATGGAACCTAATAACCTAGAACTGATCCTCAAATCTGGATTAGCCCAAAGGGTGAACCGGATATAACACCCAAAACTCAATGCATATATGACGGGAATTAACTTATCCTTTATCTATCTTATACAAAACTCCAAAGTCTAAATTGTTTTTCAAAATATAATAATAACATTTGTAAATTTTTGTTAATATGAAAAATATAAACCTATCAAAATGTATATATAGTTAAATTGTTTAATAACTTATATCGAATGCGTAGTTTAATTAAAATTATTTGCATGTAAGCATTAAATTTGTTGGATGTTGTGTAGCTATGCAATGTCCAAAACTTTAGTTGAGCGACTTTGATTTAGTGATTGTACGGTAAAAAGATATTAACTTCAATCTTGAAACCTAATAGTTTAATAAATTCTAAATAGAAAAATTAAAACAAAAGGAAATGAAAATAGTAAATGACTGATATCAAAAAAATAGTAAATGACTTTAAATATTGAAATAAACATAACCTTTTAAATTAATTTAGTGAATTTAAGAGACAATTTTAAGGCTTTTAAAATTAAACGGGGGAAAATATATGTAAAAAGAACATTTTTAGATATATAAATGTCCATGCACTATTATAAGGGTTTTGTTAACCTTTTTATAATTAAGGTAGGGATAAATCTTAGTAATATATACTCCGTATATTATATATATATATATATATATATATATATATATATATATATATATATATATATATATATATAATTATCAGTATCCATACCTATATACGAAGTATTTGTGTTGTATACTATATTTAATCAGTTGTTGGTTATATATGTGACTATTATATAATATATAGTTTTTGGCACAATGGTTAACGTAGGAAAATATATGTTCTGGTAGGTCAAATATAAGGTTATTATTGTGTCTATAGATTTAATGAGTGCGACAGGTAAATAAAACATATATATATTAGATTGATTGTAGCTACTGATGCGGATGATATGATAAGAAAATTTTAGTTTTTTCTCAACAGGAGATATAAATAAATTATTCCACTTCTTATATAGTTATGTGGAGTATTATTCAATTAATAAAATACACAAAGTTTTATATGCGGCTGGCCGCACCGTACGGCCAGCCATATTTTTTAAATTTTTTTTTATATTTTCTCTCTCCTCTACCTTCCTCCATTTCCTCTTCCTAACTTCCTCTCTCTAACCATCAATGGCCGAGCTAGGTCTTCCGCCGCCGTCAGGTTCGTCGTCTCCGTCCAGATCTCCTCAAAGCTCCAAGCCAGATCGTCGTCACCGTCTTCGTTACGTCGTCGTCGAAGCTCCTCGAACTCCAAATCAACCCAAATATTCGTCTTCGTCTTCATGTTTGTCAGCGAAATCATCCAAAGACCTCCACCTCCGTCGTCGTCCTGTTAATTGATTGCTGGTGGAGTCGAGCAAATGCAAAATCTCAGTTAATTGCTCTTATCTATTGTAAATTGATTCATTCTACTGTATTTTGTTAATTAATTCATTCTACTGTATTTTGTTAATTGATTTTCATTCAAACCAACGATTTCTTCCTTTATCATTTGCAACATTTCTTATATAAATTTGTTTTATGCAAAATTGATTTAAATTGATGCTTGAAAGTTTCATTATTTTGGTTTGATTTGGATGAATTTGTGGTCCCTGTTTTGTTGTTGTGGATGTTTATTTCAGGGGTTACTTAAGCAGTTACTAAGGGTTATCAGGTCGGTTAGGGGTTACTAGATCGGTTAGGGGTTACTTGGAGTTACTAGGTTAGGGGTTACTAGATCGGTTAGGGATTACTATGTTAGGGGTTATTAGGTCGGTCAGGGGTTACTAGGGGTTACCAGGTCAGTCGGGGGTTATTTGGTCAGAGGTTACTAAGTCAGTCAGGGGTTACTTTGTCTGGGGAGTTCCTAGAGGGGTTACTTAAATGGGGTTACTTGAAGGGTTACTAGAAGGGTTACTGATATAGCACCTTGCCGCACCAGAACTGCGCTGAATAAAATAACATTATAAAAAATTAAAAGAAATTTAAATAACATAAAATACTATGCAAATAACGTTCCTTTAATTTTTTTTTTTTATTGACCATTAGTAACCAAGTCCTTTAATTTGCAAATTGCAGCCATTTAAAGTTCGTATTTTGGAAATTGCAGCCATTTAATTTTTTTTTTTTTTTTTTGCAAATTACGTTATTTTTTTTGCTAATTCCGAGCTCAATTCGGGCCCCTAAGAGCTAAAATGACCCCTAAAACCTTAATGAAGAATTTTCAACATATAATCCGATGAAAAAATTGAATCGGGCTGCAATTTACAATTTATACGAACTTTTAGGCTGCAATTTGCAAAAAAAAATTTAAATGCACTAGTAGAAAAATGCTCATTTGCGTCGCCTTATTTGCGTCACTCATAGAAACAAATGACGCAAATAAGATATTTTGACAACCTTATAAGTAATTTGCGTCGGGCATTTGTTATAAAGCGACGCAAATGTCAAACATATTTCAACTTATTTATATTTACGTCGCTTTTATAAGTAGGAGCGACGCATATAACAATGTTATTTGCGTCACTCGTTTATTGACAAGTGACGCAAATAACCTTTGTGAGTCAATTGCGTCATTTCTTTCTTTACTGAGTGACGCAAATGACCATTACGACTTATATTAATTCTCGCTGCCTTCTGCTGTTCGAACTTCAATACTCCAAACCCTAGAAAATTCAACCCCAAAATTCCCAGAAATTCAACATCAAAACCCCAAAAAGTTGATCGGTAAAACCCCTGAATTCCCCATTGCTGCTTTGCTGCTGTTCAACCCCCTAAACGTCAGCGAATTAAGAGTAATACCTCGAGAAATTCGTCTTCATAACCTACCAATTTGACCACTAATCAAAAATCCCAGGAAATGTGAGGCAAAACCCCTTATATTCGACCAAATCCGAGCAAAAATCCCCTACTTTCTTGCAAAAAATCTACCCAAAATCCCCACGAAATTCAATTGCAAAAAATCGAGCAAATTACCTTAATTAAATTTGAGCAAAATAACAATTGAAAGTTAGGGTTTGTACTCAATAATATGGAATTTTGGCTCTATTGTTGCTGAAGTTGCATATGCAAAATCGATTTCAAGCAAGGTAAGACCTCTTCATCTCTTTTCTTTTTTATCATGCACTTCAATCTACATAGATATTTGGATTCAATTGTAAATTAACTTAGTTTAATCTACCTATTTTTTTGTTGTTTTTTGCACGAATTCTAGTTTTACAAGCATGCTTATAAATAACAGCTTTTTGGGGTTCATATTCGAATTTAGGGTTCATATTCGAATTTAGGGTTCATCAATTATAGGATTTATACTCGATTCTAAGGAATTTTGGTTCTGTTTTGGTGAATTTATGTAGTTGATTTCACTATTTTGGTTCTGTTTTGGTGAATTTATGTAGTTGATTTGGTGAATTTTGATTTTACTATTTTATTGATTTTTCTCCAATCTGACTGTATTTTCTTTTATGTTTTGCTGCTCATTTTACAGTTTTTTAAATCTGACTGTTTTTTTTTATTATTTTTTTTAAATTTTTATGTTTTGCTGCTCATTCTGGTTGATTTTTCCCCTGCTACTACTAAGAGAAGCTCTTTCCCATTTTTTTTTTAGCTAAAAAATGTTCCATGATATACTTGGCCGTGAAAAGATAAACTATGACATAGTGTTTGTATTGAAATAATTTTACCAGGCCGTTTTGTTAAAAATAAACGACCACTCCTAGCCTTGTCTTACACCCCTCAAGAATATGAGCATCTGAGTTTGCTTTAACACACCCAAGGCACGGTTTCTTCCAGCTTGTAGCAGCATCATTTTGTCTCAGAACAGAGGGGGGCAGCAGAACCTTTTTAGCATAGCCATTGTAATCATGAACTATCCTTGCAAACCCCGCAGCCAGCAGCACACTATTCGGATTCTCACCTTGAAACATGATTAAATTCCTCCCTCTCCAAGCAGCCCACATCAGTGCGGCCATAGAACAAACTACTTCTGCATCATATTTCTTACAAAGCCATAACCATAGCTCTGCGAAATTATCATTTGGCGCATCTTCCAGGTTGGTTTTGTACTCACTGTAATGCCAAATTTCCTTTGCAACAACACACTCAAATAGAGTGTGATAAATTGTTTCATTCACACCACATAATTGGTAAGTAGCGTCAGTTGTAATGTGACGATACCTTAGTCGATCTTTCACTGCCATATTCCCCTTCACGGCACTCCAAAGAAAATGCCTTAATTTTGGTGGCCCTCTTGGTTTTTGTATTAAGAAAATCCTGATCGAATCGTATAAATGCCATTCTTGGTTTTTGTATTAAGAGGTTTTGCAAATAATTGGCATCAATCCTTTATTCCTCTGCTAGTATACTTAATTAGAGGAACAACTATTAGTATTTTCTTGGAAAGGTAATGTAGTTGTTTAAATAATTGTAGAATATTATTTTGTTGCTTTGATCCTTCATTCTCAACTCTGATTGTTTATTGATTAATTGTATTTGATATCAGGAACTGGTGACTTTATTTAAACTGTTTGCAAGAGAAAAAGGAAGTGGACTTCCATTATGGACTTGTTCGATCGTGTTAGGGAAAATGAAGATTTTGTCCCTAAATTGAATTACGCTGGCTTCTAATTCCATATTATTTATTGGATTATTTTGTTATAGTTCTTAGGCTTGAAATGAACGCATTTGATTTGCCAACATTTGGGTTGGTTTGGTGCTTGTGTTATACTTATTAATTAATGATGAAGAGGTCAATATTGTTTTGTTGTAAACTTAGCGCATGTTGGACTCTTGTTTTGTATTATAGGCTTGAAATGAAATTTGGTTAATTGGTGTTGGGATGATGAGTATAATGTCTATGATATTGAGATGTAAATTATTGGACAGGTTGTTAATATAATGCCGTCATTCCCAATTTTATGGGTAGGCCAAATTACAAAGGAGACTCTGCCGAAATTTACATTTGCATTATTCAATAATATTGCATTTTAATTTCAATTATATTAGCGTTAGCATATTACTTTATACCACTAGTGAGGAAAACAGGTACTACAAACATATACAAGGCAATTATTATAATTAAAAAAAAAATCACCTCATTTGCGTCACTCATTAAACAAACAAGTGACGCAAATACAGCAATTTTGTATTGTCTAGTCAGTCATTTGCGTCACTCCTATATAAACAAGTGATGCAAATAACAAACAAGAAGTTTATCAGAAGAGTCATTTGCGTCGCTCCTTTATAAAGGAGTGACGCAAATAACAAAAAAGAATTTTATCAGAAGAGTCATTTGTGTCGCTCTTTTATAAAGGAGTGACGCAAATAAGAGTCATTTGCGTCGCTCCTTTATAAAGGAGCGACGCAAATAACAAAAAAGAAGTTTATCAGAAGAGTCATTTGCGTCGCTCCTTTATAAAGGAGCGACGCAAATGACTCTTATTTGCGTCGCGCCTAAGAGCGACGCAAATGACTTTTAAATCATTTGCGTCGCGAGCAGTTGCGTCGCTCATAGAAGCGACGCAAATACACTATAAATGAGCGACGCAAATGAGCCTTTTTCTACTAGTGATGGCTGCAATTTGCAAAATACGGACTTTAAATGGCTGCAATTTGCAAATTTTCCTTAATAATTTGATTTATAAACCGTGCATCGCACGGGCACTATGCTAGTATGTGTAATAATTCATCACCTAAATAGCACAATTACAATCTCCCTTAGTCAACAAATATTCCTTTGCTTAAAAACCCATTAAGGAAAGAATCCTCAACCTTTGGATCGGAAATACTGAATATTCACTAACTAATAGATTGTGTTCAGCAAGCAAAGTCTTGACTCTTGAGTAATAAGATTAAGGCCTTGTTCTTTTCACCTTAAAAAATAATATTAAGTAAAAAATAATTTCAGTTCAGTAAAAATAAGTTCAATTCAGTAAAATTAAGTTAAGTTCAGTAAAAATAATTTCAGTTCAGTAAAAATAAGTTTAGTTCAGTAAAATTAAGTTCATTCAGTAAAAATAAGTTCAGTTCAGTAAAATTAAGTTCAGTTCAGTAAATATAATTTCAGTTCAGTAAAAATAAGTTCAGTTCAGTAAAATTAAGTCCAGTTTAGTAAAATTAAGTTAAGTTCAGTAAATATAATTTCAGTTCAGTAAAAATAAGTTCAGTTCAGTAAAATTCAGTTTTCTTAAAGAAGAATTACAATAGAAAATCAGTAAAAATAATTTCAGTTCAGCAAAAATAAGATGAAGAGAACGAGGCCTAATTGTAATAAAAAACCCTATTCCAACTAAAATGTTCTTCAAGTCTTAAACCTTCCCTTGATTCAAAACAATTCGAATCACTTCTTTCTCAAACAATGCTAAGAAGCCTGAAAGAGTGAAACATTTCAAGCACTTGGGATAACTATTACTTCACACATTTTTGGACACTCAATACTATTAATTTTCATATACAACCCCTCGCCCTCAATTTTTACAATTTTCTTTATCATATTACGAAGTATAATTTATACCCATCTAAATTCTTCAATATTTTCTTAAATTGCGCATCTCGATCAATGTTAGAGACTACATTGTTGCCTCGCTATCAACCAATTGATGCTGGGTAGGGTAGGTCGCCAATTTTATATACTTCATATTAATCATTTTCTTTGCCCTTCTTCAGTATGACAACAATTATATTCACATGTGAATTTTTAAGAAATTTCATCAATTCCTAACCTTTGTGTATAATAATTAAAGATATTCCCAAAACATATTATCTATTTTATTAATAGTACGGAGTATTTGTTATGATTCAATTAAGCTCAAGCCATTTTTTTTTTTTTTGGGTAAAATACACTTTAATAATCCCAATTATGGGCGATTTACCTACAATAATCTCAACTAACGTTTATTTTCTAATAATCTCAACTACGCCTTGAGTTTTCCTCCAGCAGTCCCAACCGATAAACACAAAGTCAACGACCTATTATAACATGTACCATGACACGTGTCAACACGTGATTGGTCAATTTTTTTAAAAAAAAATAATAAAAACCCAAAATGCCAGCCACTCTCTCCCCCACCCCCAAACGGCAAACCTCGCCGGAACCCTAACCATAACCCTCGATCTCGCCGAAAATCGGCCGGCCAACCAGCGAAAATAGTCGGTCGGCCTCTACCACCCACCCCAACCCCTGAAACCGCTCAACCAACCCTCCCCAATCCCCAAAACGAGAGCCCAACCTCGAATTTGACCACCTTAAAGGTCGTCACAGGCGTGGATTGTGTCTGGAGGTTGAAGATGAGGTCGACGTTGAGAATTCGGTTGGTGTTCGTGGATGTTCGTGGGTGTTCGTGGAATCGTGGGTGTTCGTCAGCGGAGGAGAGAGAAAGAGGCACGAGAAGGAGAGAGAAGGGAGTTTCGTAGGTGTTCTTCAGGTGGGGCTGCGCTGCTGCGGCCGGTCGGATGGGGTAGGCGATGGTGGAGGCGGCGGAGCTGCGATGTTGGGTGAAAAAAAGGGTTTGAGCCAGCCGCTATGGCCTGGGTTTCATGGTGAATGTAAGGTGGCTGAAGGGAGGAGGGGGTGGCTGGGATGACTTTTGTTTTTTGTTTTTTGTTTTTTTTTGATATTAAGCCAATCATGTTATGACATGTGGCGTTTTTTTGTTAAAAAAAAGTTTACCCTTTTAGCAGGTAACCGATTTTTGGGACTGTTGGAGGAAAACTCACCTAATAGTTAGAATTATTAGAAAATAAACGTTGGGATTATTGTAGGTAAATCGCCCATAGTTGGGATTGTTAAAGTGTATTTTTTTTTTTATATTGGGCAAGATAAATAATCATTAGAAAACCTCCGCTCAATCACTTACAAGGGAACTTCCTAATGAATCTAAATAAAAAAAATTAGTAAACACGCTAGAGTTATTACAAACATCAATATATATATATATATATATATATCCATATTATCAAATACTAAATGGCTTACATTAGGTATCTAATCAATTGTGCAATTTGTTTCTTGGTAGATGTGCTGGAAACTCCATGAATTTGAGCCAAGAGAACGAGAGCAAGTGTTTTTGATAATAAGCTCGATTTGCCAAGTAATTATCCAAAGACTTTTTATTGAGTTAATGATTAAAATGTTATCACGTCCAATTTAAATGTTCTAAATGCGTGTCACGTAAAAAAGCTAGGTGCTAATTCAAAGCATCGTATAACTTTCATAGTATTTGGGTATGAAAAATAATTGAAGGTGAAATAATACTTTACGTCTTGTTGGAAGTAGAGGGTACTTAAAATTAATGGGAGTGATAGTTACTCATATTACAAAGGGAAAGTTGTGGTCCTTTGTATACTAAGCAAAACATTTACGGAATTAAAAAGTTTCATTAGCTTATGTTTTCCCAAATATGGTGTTTATGGTTTTACCAAGGACAAAAGTTAACATGGCTTGTAGGTTCGACTTTAATTACGTGTTTTAATCGCTTTGCTTACTCACAAACTCCACTTGTGAGTTGTGACCTTGACAATTATAGCTACTTCTTCACTACTTTGCTATAGGGTTATTAGATTTTGATCTAAGTTGGATCTCACCTCATGCATGTACGAGCCATTGCTATAAGATATATGAGCATTATTTACAAAGAATGTTAATTGTGACACTTTGTTCTCATTTGTTTGATTAATATTTAGCTAACAAACCATCCTATATAATTTTTCTAAAGGCTTGTTCACTTCAGCTTAATTTCAGTTCAGTTCAGCTCAGTTCAGCTCTTACTTTCATTCTCTCATAAAATATCCATTTCATTTCTATTCATTTCACTTCAATTTAACTCCTACTTTTCTTCTCTCATAAAATATTCATTTCAGCTCTATTCAGTTTAGTTCACTTCGTAAATGTGAACATGCCCTAAAACTCTATTCGATGTACGATTACTAATTATTGACACCTATTGATAATCCCGTTCTTTTGAGTTTCTAGGCAAAGCAGAGTAGGACACAACAGAGCACAGCAGAGCAGGGATAGAGTTCCACACATTGCGGAGCAGGGTAGGACAGAGCAGATTTCAGCAAAGCAGAGTAGAACAGTACAGAGTAGGACAAAGCAGAGCAGCTCTAAAGAACAGGGTCACTGTGTTAGTCAAATAGGGGCTTTATTTTAAAACGATGGGATTGGAGTACTGGATTTAAAGAAACAGGTGGAGTGTTACTCTACTACGGAGTAAGTATTTATTACCCCCTAGTAAATGAGTGTAGACCAAGGAAAAACAGTTGCGTCAAAGTAAGAATAAAAATAAATTAGGGTTGAAAAAATGGGAAGAGGGTATAATAAAGGCAAGTGATAATACGAAAAAACCCAAGAGATATTAATTTAAAGAGATGCACCCAACAACCTTTACTAATACAAGTGAGTGTAACCTTGTATGGCATTGTTAGCCTTATGGAAAGGCAACAGCACATTAACTCTCAATATTACCAAATTAAACAAGACACAAAACTTTGATAAAAGCTAAAACTATCAAATGAAGGGGAAACAAACCCACTATTTATGGTAACATTTGGTGGTTGGGAAATAAAGGAAAGATGATATAAATCTGTAAACATAAGGTAACCATGGTTAAGCACTTAAACTACCTCACTATCAAAAATAACAAAAACTAACCACCCACCAAAACCAAACCAATAATGGTGTTCTATTGTACTCCATATTATTTTAGGGTCAGTGTATAAGTTTGATTTACGTAGTATAAAAAGTTGTAAATTAGGGGGTAGTTCAGTAGTGTCATTTCCGCTAATAATTTAGTTTGTCATTTCATCTTGTGAATGGGGTATTTTGTCATTTTATCTATTTGAAAAAAAAGGTGGCTGATTTACAAATTTTGTAAATAATTAAGTAAATCAACCTTATAAACTTGATTTTCTCCAATATTCTTTACTTTTATGGATCTTTATTCTTTACCATAATCGATCCTAACTTATTTAAAAATATCTCATGTTGGTATTTTGATATTCTCATTTTAGCTTTGGGAAAATAACAATTGTTATTAAAAAAAAAAAATACTACCTCCGTTAAATTTTATGTGCAACTTTGCAATATTTTAATTTATATCTCATAAATAATACCCCTAAGTAGCACATAACAATTAACGGATGGAGGTAAGTAAATTGTCTCACAACAAATCTCTATGCTCTTAATGTCATGTTATTCAATTGAGTTTAATTTTAGTTTAATTTGATTTGAATTTAATTTGTTTAGGGTAGGTTATAATTAGATGATGAATAATGAAAGAAATTAAATACAGCTTGAGTTGAGTCTATTAATTGGTTGAATTGAATATAATAAGGTATTAGGGGTCTATTCTCTTCAGCTAAATTTCAGTTCAGCTTCAATCATTTCAGTTCAGCTCCTAATTTCCTTCTCTCATAAAAAATTCATTTCAGCTATATTCAGTTCAGTTTAGTTTAGTTCCAATCAGTTCATCTCAGCTCGATTCAGTAAATTAGAACATACCATGATTTAATAATCAAAATTGTCTATTGAGTATTGATAGATTTATATGTCAAAGTGAAATACTTATTTTGAAATAAAGAATGTACAATATAATTCATTGAAACTATAGGAACCGCATAAGAAATAACCAAAACCATATTAAATTCTAATTGTGTAAGAAGTATAGAAATCATATCAGAAATACCACACTCCTGTCGTTTCACAATGATCTTCTCGTTTTAACTGTACATGTTTGTCAATGCTTTACATTGACCATGAATATCTTTAATTGCATATTAGTAAGATGTACTATGTCTTCTACCCATTTACTATTCACAAGGCCAAAGATTTATAATCTTGACCATGTCTAATTATGTATTTATAGGAAATAACATTATCAAGTTGGGGATCTTATTAGATTCGTATATTGTTATGAATTTTTTTAACATATCAACTTTTATACTCGCTCCGTTTCATATTGACCGCAACACTTCTATATTTAGAAAGGACCACCATTATTTTATAAGTTCTCTCTCCCACTAACCCTATTTTAACAAATGTTTTAATAATGCACAATCAAAAAAAATTAATTGTCAAAATAGTGTGTTAAAAACCGCATAAAATGCAAGCACGTAGGTAACATTTAGGAAAACAAAGGAAGTATAATAATTGTATATAAATAAATTATTTATTGAAACAAAATAAACAAGACCCAACTTTATATTTTATACATTAAGAATAATTTAGAAGATTCTCGCATCTTATGAATAATGTCGAAATTCCAAATGAGAATATCAAGTACAACATACAAAGTAAGGTCCCGTTCACTTCACCTTATTTTTGCTGAATTGAAATAATTTTTACTGAACTGAAGTTATTTTTGCTGAAGTTAAATTATTTTTATTGAACTGAAATTAATTTTACTGAACTGAAATTATTATTATTATTATTATTATTATTATTATTATTATTATTATTATTATTATTATTATTATTATTATTATTTACTAATTTTCTATTATATTTCATCTTTAAGTTTACGGATTTATTAAACTGAAATTATTTTTACTAAATAGAATTTAATTTTACTAAACTAATTACTAAATATTAAGGTAAAGTGAACAAGGTCTAATAATTTAAAATTACATTTAAATTTAAATAAGATTATGAAAAATGAAAAAGAAAAAACACAAAGAATAAAAAAGGACAGAGTAAAAAAAAAAAATTTTTTAAAAAATGATACTCTTGAAAAGAGAAAACAGCCCTAAAAGTTAGGACTATCCCTATTAATTTTGCCCTTAATAAAAACATACTCTTTGAAAGGATTAGTATTAAAGTAAACTAAAAGTAGTCCTCTTTATAACGTAATTAATTAATGAAATAGAGAGTGTGGATTTGTAGTGAGGAATGGGCAGATTACCCCCAAATCCCCAACCAATCAAGTGCCGGCATCTATCACTTCTTACCGCCTGTTCCCGGTCAACCCTTTTTTTCTCACCGGCTATCACCCGTTTCCATCTCTCTCTCTCTTTACTCTTGACCATTGTTACTCTTTATTCCCTCCGTTTTTTGACGACCTCACAACTCTCTTTTTTCCTCCATTCTTCTTCTTTCTCTCTCCTCCATTTTCCCCTATTTCTCTCTCTAAAAATTAATTGTAAATTTAGATAAAAAAAAATCACTCCATTTTTCTCGTTTTCTCCTTCTTATCAACTCATCACTACTTGGTAACTGAAGAACAGATGAGAGATCTTTGGTGGTGAATACAGCTGAACTACTGATTTGTTGATTGGTATAAAAAATGAGTTCATCGGAGGTGGCGTCAATGAAAGCGACGGAAGAAGCGACGAACAAAGCAGGAAAACACCAGCAAGCACACGCCGGCGTCGGCGGAGGTACCGGAAAAGGTAATTCCGGCGAGTTTTCCGGCGGATATAATGTATTGTAATAAGGGTTTATGATCTGGTGTATTAGGGTGTATGATAAGTACAGTACAATTTTTAATTTTAATTTAAATTAATTAAAATGAATTGTTTAATAAATGATAGAAATTTGGGGTGCAGTGGATCCGGAAACAGCGCTGTATAAGGAGTTGTGGCATGCTTGTGCTGGTCCTTTGGTGACAGTGCCTCGTCCAAATGAGCTTGTTTATTACTTTCCTCAAGGACATATTGAGCAGGTTGGATTTTTCTTAATTATCTGCTTTTTTTTTTAATAATTAAAATATCTGGGATAAATTATTTTAATATTTTTTTTACCAATTTATTTGGAATTTATGAAATTATAATTGATGTTCTTGGTTAGAACGGATCTGGGTTTAGATTGTTTCTGTTTTTGGAATAATTTTCTTGGTCAATTTGGGTTGCTACAGTAGTTTACTCAGTCAATTTTTGTAAAAAATTAATGTTTTTGGGGTTTGATTAGGTGGAGGCTTCTACTAATCAAGCTGCTGATAAGCAAATGCCTAATTATAGTCTACCATGGAAGATCTTGTGTCGCGTAATCGATGTGCAATTGAAGGTTAGATTTAGTGTGTTGTTTTGAGTGATTTTGATTGTATTTTTAGTAATATAGATGATGGTTAATGAATGTTATTACAATTAATTATATAGGCTGAACCGGAGACAGATGAAGTATACGCCCAAGTGATGTTACTTCCTGTAGTAAGTGAGCTACTTTTATGGAAAGTTTGGTTTAGACTTTTGTAGAAATTGGGTGTTTATTATATTAAGTTTTGTTATTGTTGTTGTTGATTGTAGCCTGAAGAGAGTGTTAAAGAGAAGGGAACTTCACCTGATCCACAACCGCACTTTCATGTTCACTCGTTTTGTAAGACATTGACTGCGTCTGATACGAGTACTCATGGTGGGTTCTCGGTGCTTAGGCGACATGCTGATGAATGCCTTCCACCCTTGGTGAGTGTTGATAGCTTTGTCTTTTTTGCCATGGATGGTGATTGCCTTTTGTTTTTTGAGATTTTATATTGATTTTTGAGATTTTGTATTGTAGGATATGTCTCGACAACCACCTACACAAGAGTTGGTAGCCAAGGATCTACATGGACATGAATGGCGTTTCAGGCATATTTTCCGAGGTAGAATTTCTCTGTAGTGGCTACTCTTCTTTGCAGTATACTGTCCTGTGTGGTGTGCTTTAGCAGATTATTGATGTTTGTAGCTCTTCCAATTTAGTAATATGTTAATTTCACTTTTAGCAGTGTAGCTCTCCGCACTGATGCTGTGAAAATTTCAGTTTAGTTTCATTTCTGTTTTCCTCTTACCTTTTGGTGTCTCATTGTAGACATAGTTAGATAAGCTAGAACTGTCGTCGCCATACATGTATGTGCTCTTGAAAATTGCTGGTACAAGTAATCTAAAAAAAGTTTGTCTTGGGGATACTTTGATCATTGGATCACTTCTTCAACCATCATTTACAAGAATCACCTGTCATTATATTACACATGTGATTCTCTGGGGATGTTGTATAATTAGATGGTTTTTGTCCTTCGTCACACATTTGAACAATTCTCGTGGACTTGTGATGTGTTTGGCTCATTTTGTAAGAGGTCCATAAGTCCATTGTTAAATTTCTTGATTTTTTGATTGCCAGGTCAACCCAGGAGGCATCTGCTACAAAGTGGCTGGAGTGTGTTTGTTAGCTCAAAAAGACTTGTGGCTGGTGACGCATTTATTTTTCTCAGGTTTGTTGTCTTCTCCAATTTTGATTATTTTTTAATATGCTACACTTTGAGACTAAGCTCATGTTAAGCTCATAAGCTGTAAATATATATATTTTTTTATTTTATTTCCTAGAGGTGAGAATGGTGAACTCCGTGTTGGAGTGAGGCGTGCAATGAGGCAGCAGGGTGTTGTGCCATCATCTGTCATATCAAGTCACAGTATGCATCTTGGAGTTCTAGCAACAGCATTGCATGCAATCAGCTCTGGGACCATGTTTACCGTTTACTACAAGCCTAGGTATGTTTTAAATTGTCATATGATTGTGCCCAATTGTATGCCATCAACATGTCGACTAAGTGGTGTTTTTGCTTCATACTGTTGTTACCCTTTCTTAGTCTGCTTGAACTTGCATAAGACAATTGGTTGCAGCTGGAATAATAAGTCAGGGGTGCCTTGCTTACCTCTGGAATAAAATTTTCTTGCAGGACAAGTCCTGCTCAATTTATTGTTCCATATGATCAATACATGGAGTCTTTGAAGAATCAGTACTCCATAGGGATGAGATTTAAGATGAGATTTGAAGGGGAAGAGTCTCCAGAGCAAAGGTACATCTTTTAGTTATTGGCAAAAGATGTAATCCTTCTCCTGTATGAGCAGATATTGGAACTGTTATTATATGACTTTTACAGGAAATGTATATGTTTTGATCTTTGCCTCAGATGTCAGTTTGTGTGATATGCTGAAAGTGTCAGTTGATTTTTGTTCTTTTTTGAATTTGCAGGTTTACAGGAACTATTGTTGGCATGGAAGACGCCAATCCCCACAGATGGCAAGACTCTAAGTGGAGGTGTTTGAAGGTATGCCATTACTTTTACTCTGGTGCTTAATGTCATTATTGTAGACCTATTGGGAACTACTGAAGCAATGCTACTTTTTACAGGTTCGCTGGGATGAAACTTCCACTATACCTCGTCCAGATAGGGTCTCTCCCTGGCAAACTGAACCTGCTCTTACTCCTCCAACAATAAATCCCCTTCCAGTGAGTAGAGCAAAACGACCTCGTGTAAATGTGGTTACTCAATCTTCAGAGTCCTCTGTTCATACAAGAGAAGGTAATTGTTGCTTTGGACTTCCTGCATTGCATATAGGTATTAGGAGGCAATTTCACTTCCAAATCCCTATCATTATTGGCTGATTGATTTGTTGTGACCAGGTTTGTCTAAAGTGGCAGCAGACACTTCACCTGTTGGTGGGTATTCAAGGGTCTTGCAAGGTCATGAATATCCGACCTTGAGACCTAACCTTGTGGACAGCAATGATTCTGAAAATGCAGAGAAACCTAATGTGTGGCCCAATTCTATCGATGATGAAAAAGCTGACAATGTCAAAGCTTCACGGAAATATGCGTATGAAAATTGGATATCATCCATGAGGCCTGAACCAGCATATGCTGATCTATTGTCAACATTTGGTGTCCATAATGAAACAGCTTCTGGATTTCACTCGCCTTATCAAACTGCAGCTACGTCACCTATGAAAAAGACTATATTAGATCAAGATGGCAGATTTAGCATGCTCGGAAATTCCTGGTCCATGATGCCTGGTAGTCTTTCGTTAAATATGTCAGAATCAAATATGAAAGTTCATTCACCAAGTAGCAATGTCTCATATCAGGCCCAAGGAAATGTGAGGTATGGAGGCTTAAGTGACATGGCCATGCTTCGTGGTCATAGAATTGATAATCACGATGGAAACTGGCTAATGCCTCCCCCAGGCCAATCATATTTTGATAATCATGCTCCAACCAGAGAGACTGCAATGCAGCCCTCACGGAATGACCACGAGCCTATCAAGCAGAAGGATGGGAATTATAAATTATTTGGCATCCCCCTCATTAGCAGCTCTACAACGCAGGACTTTTCTGCCTCGAGCAAAAGACATCTTGACGAGCCTTCAACTCCTCTGACTCCCACGTTGCATCCTCTGTACAATTGTGAATCTGATCGAAGTTCAGAACAGTCCAAGGGTTCCAAGCAGATGGACAACTTGCCTGCATGCAGCGAGCAGGAAAAGAGAATGCCAAGCTCTCAATCACTTTCCCGAGATGCACAAGTGAAAGGACAAGGGCATTCCTCCAGGAGCTGTACTAAGGTACTTTAGGATCTACCTCATTTTTCAATATCTTTTTACCCCTGGTCATTATAGTTCTAAGTGTGTCAAAGAGACCATGACTAACTTTTCTTGAATTCAGGTACAAAAGCAGGGGATTGCCCTTGGCAGGTCTGTTGATCTCTCAAAGTTTAACAACTATGATCAGCTGGTTGAAGAATTGGATTGCTTGTTTGATTTCAACGGGGAGCTCAAGAACCCTGAGAAGAATTGGCTAATTGTCTACACTGATGAGGAGGGTGATATGATGCTGGTTGGGGATGATCCATGGCAGTATGTGTTGCTTCTCTATTCAAATAGCTTTATAAACTTGTCAATTTTGGTTCCGAAGTTTAATTTATTTGCAAATTGATTCAGGGAATTCTGTGGCATGGTGCGGAAAATTCTCATCTACACAAAAGAGGAAGTACAGAAGATGACGCCGAGGCAAAATTCCAAAATTGATGAGAATATGCCAGCTGCTGGCGGTTCAGTTTTAAAAGAAGCAAAGCAATCACTACCTTCATCAGCATCTAATGCTGAAAGCCATTAGTAGATGACCTTTATGATTTTAGCCTTTCTAGGTGTGTAATTAGGTATTGTCCAATATTTTGATCACTCTTTACTATGATTTGAGTTTTTACTAGCTGCCTGACTGTTTTTTACTATTGTTTTTTTGGCAGATTCTTGGAGCTGGCATCGATATAGGAGTATGTGCGTTACCTGTGGTCTTGTTGGGACAGGTCTAGGTGTGGCATTGAGGCCATCTTCAGGATGGAAGATTGAGTATAGTCCGTCTATATTACTCCCAATTTTGGACGTATTCTGTAGTCTTTTGGTGTTCCATATACATAATATATATGTATACCTTAATTGCAAAGAGGCATTATTAGCCTTGCAGCCTCGAATCAATCTTGTAAATAGCCGTTTTTTATCCCTGACCAGCCTTTTAATGTAAGTAAGTGCTTGCGTATCTAATGATTTTAGCTGTTCTATTATATCTTCTCATCCTTGAAGCTTCAATTCTGCCGATATATCTCACTTCCTGGGTTGTCATGTTGAATCGGACATGAACTCTGTTTCCAGGTTCAGTCCAATGTAAGATAGCAGCAGATGATTCTGAATTTCTGATGGCAGCTGCATGTAGATGTTGTAGTGAAATGCTTGGCAGGAGTATACTGTATAAGTAGGATCGGTGTTTGCAGCTCACCTGAAATCAAATTGTAGGACAAAAATGCTCGGCATTGGCCAATGTATTATGCTAATAATTCTCTCTTTGCCCTGTCAAAAATTCCAGCACTAAGGAACTGGAAGAGCATTTAATGTTAAAATAGGTCAATGGATTTTTATGTATATTTTGTTATTTAAGTTCATGAGAAATAGATGCAGATTCACCTGGGTTTCTTCTATTAGGTTGTTTACAGATATTGTAATTTGGTTAATTGTTTTTGGTATGGTGTAGGATGCGTCTTTGCACCCTACGAATGGGGATAAATAGGCCGATGGGTGCATGCTCATAGTGTACTTGTGCATCTCGCTTGTATTACTCTGGCTTGTGGCTCCTTTTGATTTTGAAGCAGCCATCGTGAACAAATTGAAACCTCTCTTCTCGTAGAGGCTCTTAAGCATTCACATTAAATTGTAACCCTAGGAACTTGCTTTTGGCGTTTCTAAGGCTGTTCTCCTTTGAGTCTCTTTGACCCTAGTTTCTCTAATTAGGAGTTTTCTCGTTTAGCTATAAAAAGCTAATATTGAATGGTAATTTCGGGTGTCTTTTTTTTTATAGTACTTGAGGTTTTCTAATTGGACATGTAATTTAATAATTAAATAGTATAGAAACTGCGTGTACACTGTAACTCCGCAATTATCTAGTGTGTTATAACGTGGTAAGAAAAAGGAAAAACATTAGGAGATCTTCACGAGGGGGATTTCTAATGCATAAGTGTGTTATACTGTTATCAATGTAGTACTACGGGCTTGTTGTCATTGACTGAAGTCAGCTGAACTAAATTGAGCAGAGCAAAACTGAACTGAACTGAAATGAATATTTTATAAGAGAAGGAAATTAGGAACTGAACAGAACTGAAATGAATATTTTATAAGAGAAGGAAATTAAGAACTGAACTGAATTTCAACGTATGAGAATAGGCCCTACGTATCTTCTACACAGTGAGTAGAATTTTACAATAGAGCTGAGTAGAATTTTACAATAGAGCGTCCAATGATAATAGATTCGCAAAGTTTGAAAGTTACATACAAAGATATGATTTTGATTGTTAATTTTTTTTTTCTAATTAAAAAATTGATCTTATGAAAATATATGTAACGTGACTAATCCAATAACATATCACACAATAACATTGTTTTAAAAATCTTGATAAAAGAATCAAGTCAAAATCGAGATGTGACTAGACGACTAGTGAAGATAATGATATCCAAGTGTAACTAAAAAAATAGAGGGAGTATGAAAAGTTTTAGAGCAAATACAAGTTTAAATCTGACAATCAATAGAATTTTAGTTCAATTTCAGTACAAACTTTTTAGAATTCAACCTGGTCCATATATATAGTCCCACTGTGTCGGACTGGACCTTGTACAACGTTTTATTGTCTACTAATCTTTTTGTTTTATCTACTGGCTTTTTCATCATTTGTAAACAAACAAAAAAATAAAAAATAAAAAAACCATGAACATCTTTAGTTTTGTAAAAATGAAAATTGATTTTTTTTTTTTTTTTGTTATAAAGTTAATATTTATAAAATAATCACCATGAATCTGATAAGATTTCATATGATGATGTATTGCGGAGGATGTAATGATTTACTATCAAAGTTTCATTAAGGAATGCTCCGTTTGATGTAGTATTGAGATAAGAATGTATTGTGATATGATATTATGAGAAAAATATCATATAAGATATTATTGTGAAAAGATATACTTGTATGTTATATATTATGATAGATTTAGAAAGTTAATAATTAAGAATATTAGGGTTAAATTAAGAATTAGCCCGTCTTGTGTGCGGCCGGCAACACCGTGTGGCCACTTAAAGTAACCCCTATAACATTGATTAAGTAACCCCTATAATACCGACCGAGTAACTCCTATAACATTGACCGAATAACTCTATAACAATGACGAAGTAACCCCTTTAATACTGACCAAGTAACCCCCATTACACTAGTGAAGTAGCCCTTATAGTGGCTGGCCACATGGTGTGGTCCGCCACATATAAGAGTTTGTGCCGTCTTGTGTGCTGCCGGCCACACCGTGTGATCACTTAAATAACCCCTATAAGATTGACTAAGTAACCCCTGTAATATCAATCAAGTAACCCCTATAACATTAACCGAGTAACTCTATAACAATGATGAAGTAACCCCTTTAATTTAACATTGATCAAGTAACCCTTATTACACTAGCAAAGTATCCCCTATACTGGCTAGCCACATATAAGACTTTGTGTGGGCAAGTCTCGTATGTGGCCAGCCACACGATGTGGCCCCATTGTTTTATAAGAGTAATCTTCATTTATATATATAATTAACCTCATTTTTTCATAAGGGTAACCATGTCGTCTATAAAAGTAACCCAAATTCATTATATGAGTCAAAACAAGTAATTAAGAAATAAAAAGTAACTCATTTTTTTCTTTTAAGTAATTTACCTACGTTAAGGTACCCCGTTTGCTCATCATCGTAACTCCCCATTACTTAATTAATTGTCTTATATGTGATTATGTGAATTGGCCACGCAATGTGGCTAGCCACATATAAGACTTTGTGCATGTCATGTGATGGAATATGATAGAAGGGAAAGTACAATGGAAATAATATAGAGAGAACTTTTCTCTAATAATTTAACATGGTATCAAGAGCCTGGAGAATCTTGGGATGGAAAACACGAGAATTTCTATAAAAGGAGAGATTGAAAACAAAAATAACCTTAATCACGAGAGTTTGTCAGAGAGAAGAGGATGAAAAACACGAGAGTTCGTGTGAGAGAATGATAAAAACTTTAAACACAAGAGATTGTGTGGAGGAGAAGAAAAAATATAACGAGTTTGAAAAGAAAGACGTTCTCGTTATATTAATATATTTGATAAGCTCGGAAAGAATAACGTTCCCATCAAGGAAAAAAAAAACTTAAACACGATAGTTTGTGTTAGAGGAGTGATCAATTGTACGCATTATTCATTGATTGCGTATATGAGTGTGTGATTGTGAAGATTTTTTTTAAATTTATTTTATACGTTATTTTCATAATTAACGTATAATAGTGTGAGAATTACTATGAGGGTTCACAATTTAATTTTTTGTTCTTTTACGAGGAATTGATTTTTTTTTTGTGACCATCTTTATCACAGTGAAATTTGATGATTTTATGATCATATTTATTTTTGTGATTATTTGAAAGCGGATGATTAAATAGTTAAGATAATAAGGAATATTAGGGTTATATATTCATATTGTCTATATATATATATATATATATATATATATATATATATATATATTGTAATGTGGCTGAATATTATGAATGGAAAAATACAATGGAAAAATAAGAGAACTATTTTCCCCAATATTTAACAAGTAGTACTCAGTATGTGGAGAAACAAAGAAAATACATTTTATGAATGATAATTAGCCTTTCACAAAGTACCGTGTGGCCAGTCACTATAGCGGTTACTTCGCTAGTATAATGGGGGTTACTTAGTCAGTGTTAAAGGGGTTACTTCGTCATTGTTATAGAGTTATTCGGTCAATGTTATAGGGGTTACTCGATCGGTATTATAGGGGTTACTTAATCAATGTTATAGGGGTTATTTTAAGTGGTCTCATGGTGTGGCCGGTCGCACACAAGACAGGTTGTTATCCTTTTATTCACTACACTAGAGGCGTTGTTTTATTTTTTTTTTTTTATTTTTTTTTTTCAAGTAAAAAGAGGCGACTTTTTAAATGTATGGAAAATCTCATCTAAAAAAGTTCGAGAAAAATCTATACCAAATATACGAGTAAATATTAAATTCTCATCTTTGGTCAGGTATATCCAAACAATTGGAAATTTATGAAAAGTTTACTTCTATTAAAATTGTAAAAAACTACAGATAAGCTAATCCAGAAAATCAAAAGCACCTAAAATGAAAATGAAGGTAGATCAAACTAAGAATAGCACAAAAGCCTTCAAGCTGACCACCATTACAACTTCAAATATCTCTTAAACTAAAAATAGTTCTTAAAGGGGGTAAAAACAAACATGTTTTGAAAACAACAAACTTCCTTAATCATCTTCTTTGGATCCAAATCTTGAAACAACAGTCACCATTTGATTCACACGTTGCCGTTTCCCACTACTGTCGAGTCATGGAAGGTGGTTAAATCCAAGAGCATAGCTTTGATTTGGTCAGGGTGCAGATCCTGCCCATCCTTGCATTGCTGAAAAGGACAACAATGAAAGCCATCAGTGAGATATGCATCTCTGAAAGCGCAACAGATAAACGATCTCTGAAAGCGCAACAGATAAACGACGTATGCTACTACAACAATTATTGCTGACATGTTATCAATATCATCTTGTCGAATGACAATCTGATGCATGACTCAATTCATTACAGGTACTTATTACTGACATGGCATTGGCTTCTCTGTTTTTTGGTTGGGAAAGGGGGGTTTAGTTTAAACCAGTACACAATTCATGAGTCACAGATGCAAATGAATACAAGATAGAGAAAAGGGAAAGTTACCTCAGCGCGGAAAATGTCCATAGCAAAGCCATTGAAGCAGCTGATCACTGCTTGCTGGATGTCTAAACCAAGACCATCTAAGGTCTTCATGGTAGAGAGCAAGAGACCTGGTCTGCGGCCGCAGAACATGTGTATGTTGACAGCTCTTCCTTCCCTTAGCCTCACCTCAATCTACAAAATTAGAAAATTCAGAAGGTTGTACATAGATTTTCTGTTCCTCTCCTAGCATGAAACATGATGTATGCTAGTACAGAGAATTTCTTCTATTGTGAATTCAGAACATGAATTTGTAAATTAAAATTGTTGTTGTCATAGTTGGAGATTAGAATGAAGCATGATCTTTAAATTTGGCCTCTACACGCCGCAAAAACAGTACAGCAGACAAATTTTTGTGACATCTAAATGGCATTAAGATTACACTAAGTAGCTAGATAAAGGTTGGAAAACTTCTGAAACAAATTTTTAGGCTAATTCACAAAACAAACTATGATAATACAAGTTACTAAATTTAGGGAATACTTTCCATATATTGTTAGTGAAGAAAACAAGTACAGTAATTAAGGTTAATGAAGGAAAGTCATGAAAAAAGACCAAAAACTCACCCTTGCAGGCTGACCATTGGGACTTGGCAACGAGCTAGGACAGAGTTCTTCCTTGATTCGAGATGGCAAGTTAGGCAGTGTCGGTGTTAAAGGATGGAAATTTGTTGGCAGCGGCAATGAAGAGGGTGTCGATTCCAGTTCATTGTGGAGATCATTGATCTTTTGCAGCAGCTCCTTCAAATACTCAATAGCATCCCCAAGTATTGAAGCCCTATCCATCTGTAAATGAATTCAATACATCATTTGTTGGTAAGTTTTTATTCTTCTTTTGGTCAGTTCAAAAGTATAACAGCAAAATTTTGTTAACATCAGCAAGCAATATAGAAATCTGACTACATCTTCTCTTAACTTCAGCACTTATTCTAGTATTCTACTCCAAATTAAGCAAGAATCTTACATGTAGGGATACCAATTATAGTACTTTTTGCTCAAAACAGGCATGCATTTACATTGAGTTACATAAATGTCACAGCAGAAAATGTCTTTCTATCACTAAGAGTCTAAGAAGTACAACTCACACACACACACACACCACCAACCCCTGGTTCCATATTCCAAAAACACTTCCTACTAGGACAAAAAGCCAAATGTGCCCGCCTTTTTATATGCTGAATAAGAAATACCGGTTATGATGTATGAAACTTTTGGAATCCATGATAAAATCACGAGTCAATAGGTGTTAAAAAATACTAGTATATTCATTGATGCTTAATAGCTTCATTTTTAGCTTCCTATGCTCTTTGAGACTACATAAATTATTTTCCATAAAATCATATTGCTCAATACCAGAAATTCAATTTATCACTACTGTCCTCCTCACTCTAACAAAGATTATTTTACTAAAAGTAATAGTTACTCTTATAAGACAAGTACTGCTTAGTTTTCTTAAAGTACACCAGTACAGAAATGAATGAATGCAATCCCCATAACCTTGGTAAGCATTTATTACTCAAATTGTTTGAAATTTGAAACAATATTTATATGGGATGTTTGCAAATTATTTAATCTTTTTTATTCAAGGCTAACGGTTTATGTGAATAAAATGTGTACGTATCCCCATTAACAGTCTATTGTGAGCTAGACAACCTAATAATTAAAAGTTTGTTAAAGTGGCAATAAATTTTTACAAATAAACAATGCTCGATCTTACGTTACCAAGGCAAGCAAGATTAATGAACCAAAAAACGCGTAAATGCAAGCAACACCTAAGCTTAAACTCGAAGAAAACAACTAAGCAAGTACTACATGATTATTAACCAAATGGGTTTGTTATGATATAATCTAGTTCTAGTAAATTGAAGATCTACATAAGTAATTTTATCTTAATTTAGGAAATGAAATTACATACATACAAGATTGAAGAAGAGAAGTTGTAGATGTCTCTTCTAATGTAACTTAACTTTTAGGACAGTGGTCCACTTGTATAGACAATAAATAACAAGTCCACCAGATTCATGTGAGTTGATTTAATGCTTAACTTTCATATAGTATGCATTTACACCACCAAAGAGTAACGTTACATTGCAACCAATGATGTGATGTACCAAGAATATCAAACTTTTAAACTCTCAATTTCAACAACTAGAAAATAGATTGGATAAATTGAAATGTCAAGCATCAATGATAGTACTACTACTACTAGTCTACTGCCTAAACTCACGAGATATCATAATAGCACAAATCAACTTTGAATAATTCTAACATGTAACAATTGAATTCAAAAAAATCAACTAAATCACGAGTAATCGATAAAAAAGAACAAATTAAAGAAATTCTTCACCTTACTGATCTTGGGGACGACAGATCTTAGCATGTATAGCCTATCATTGAGCTTCTTACGACGACGCCTTTCGGCCATTAGGTTCTTAGCCGGTAGGCCCTTCTTTTTACCTTTGGAATCGCCCCCTGTTAATGTGCTAGTATTATTGGAATTAGTACCACCATTTTTACCCCCATCATCTCCACCAATCTTAAAATTGTTATTCTCGGTAAAATCATCAGAATCATAATTAAAAGCTGAGCCATCTAAACTAACACTATCTAAAACACCCAAATTCCCAAATTTCCTCTTCTTATCATTATTATTATCACCCCCAGAAATTTCCCCAGAATTCAACCCAGAATTTCCACCCAAATTACCAGAATCATCATTATTATTACTATTATTATTAGCAAACCCACTTTTTTCTAAGGGCTGCTCTTTTCTGAAAAAGAGTAGGTTGTGCACCAACAGGTGCAGAATTATCTAGAGGTTTTAACAACTTTGATGCTCTATTCATAAACATTGTATTCCCTAACCCTTCGTCAAACCCTCGAAATCGAGAACCTGAACCGGAACCTGAACCTGAACCTGAACCAACTCCAAATCCATCATTTTCTCCCAATTGAAAACTTGTAAAATGAGGATTAGACCCCAAATTTGGACTATCCATTTCATTTTGAGTACTAAATTCACTAAACCCAGTTAAAATCCACCACCAACAACACCTCTGTTCATCAAATCAGGAATTTGGTGATTATGATGATGATGCTGTTGTTGGGTGTCCTGAAAAAACCCATTACTTCCAAGATCAAACCCTTGAGTTAAAGGGTTGTTAAAAAAGGTGGGTTTTGAAGAAAACAAGTAAGAATTTGAGTTAAAAACAGAGGGTGAAGGTGAACAAGATGAAGATGAATCAATATGATTTAACAGCAAATTTTCAGAACCCTCATTTGGAGTTGAAAAAGTAATAGAATTTGGATTAGTGATAGTGTTATACCACTCATTCTCAACTTCAAGCATTGATTTGAAAGTTGCTAATGAAGCAACATCAACCCATCAACAAGTTCTTCTCTGTTGTCGCCTCGGCCGCCGCCATTGTTACCCCAACTGCAACAGCAACAGCAACAGCAGCAGCAGCATCAGCACAAGGATTTCTGTTCCATGTAACTGATGGATTTTCCTCATTTCTTTCATTCAACCAGCCAACAGAATTTGTTCTTGACAACATTTTTTTTTAATTTTTGAGAAATAAAAAGAAAGGATTTTAATTTTTTTTTTGAGAGAGATTGGAAGAGAATTGAGAGCGACAGGGCAGTTAAATAGAGCAGCAGCTAAGTAGAATGATGGTGTTGTTGCTGCTGCTTCGAACGTTACAGTAGTTTGTTGCATATAAGTGCTGATTTTGAGTGGCTTTTTTTGCCTTTTTTATTCGGGTATTTTATGGACTATAAAAACTGTAATCATTGATTGGTTTTGCCTTTTATGGTTATCAATTACGAGTATTTCATTTTTACCAAGGCATTGCAGTAACACGCTGTTTGTTATCTTCACATGAATTTATCTTATCTAAACTTATATAAAATCGTAATTTATTTAAATTTAATAGAATTAAGGGTCTATTTTAATTTACTGAATTGAGCTGAGCTGAATTGAATTGATCAACTGATTGGAATTGAACTGAATTATTTATGAGAGAAGAAAATTAAGAACTGAACATGCCCTAATTTGTATATAGATGATCCTAATCTTAGTGACTTTATTTATTTTTGCTAAACTTAAATTAATAATCCTTTTGGTATGTTACATTTATTGATTCATAATATAAATGCCCATCAACTTTAATTTAAAGCTAAATTGTTCATGAAAGGAAAGAAATTAATATCTCGTGACTCTGTGGTTTTGTTAACAAATTATGATTTTTTTTCATGAATGCAAATAAGAAGAATGTTATTACTCTGTAATAAACGTGACTTAGGCTGTATTTTATTCATCACGCTATTCATCATGATTTGCTTGAGCCGTTAAGCTTATCTTAGGGTCTGTTCACTTCAACTTAATTTCAATTCAGTTCAATTCAGCTCCAATCAGTTTATTTCAGCTCCTAATTTCCATCTCTCATAAATATTTATTTTAGCTCAGTTCAGCTCCAATTAGTTCATTTCAGTTCAATAAAATATGAACATCCCATTACTTAGGCTTATTAATTGTTTCATTTTGATATAGAGCTCGTAATATCTCATTGGTTATCATTTTTGCCCAAATTTATCTTGTCTGAACTTATACAAAGTGACAGCTTTTACTTGTATGAACTTAACATTAGTAATTAACACTTTAAATATATCAACCACTCTTTTTGCAAGGTTTTTCTCAAGCACATTAGCCAGCCCTAGCTAATTTCATTTTGTTTTTAGCTCCAATGGTTAAGCTAGTAACAAGAAATTTTCAAAATTGCAAGCAAACTAAGCAAGTTCATATCTACAACCATAAGAGATGCTAAAACTTCTAGTATATTGTGTTATTGAATTCATAAATATAATGCAGAATAATTTTATTTTAAAGCAAGCAAAAATGGTTTGTGAAAGGAAAGAATTCAATATCATTTGATTAAGAAATCAAAGTATGATTAATTTCTTGAGAAAAATAAAAGGCACTTATATAATTAAACAACATGTCTGAGGATATAATGTCTTTGATTTAGCTTTAATTGATTTGCATTCTTACACGTGGGATGCTTCGACTGTTCATGGCCTGTTTGAATCTGACACAGTGGCTAGAATTCTCTCGCTAGACAGCCGGTGCGTTTGATGGATGACTTTATCTATTAGAAGTTTACTAGGGATGGTGTCTTCTCAACTAAGTCTACTTATGCTAGGGGTGAAAGTAATATGGACAAAAACCGAAAACCGATCCAAACCAAACCGAATTAGAAATTTGAATTGGTTTTTTTTCGGGTTTCGGTTTGGATCAGTTCCAAAAAATTGAAACCAAAATATTTCAATTTGGATTCGGTTTGGGGCTTCCAGAAACCGAAAACTGGAATCCAAACCGAAGTTTTTAAGCCCAAAGAAATCTCATCCCACTTCCCCAATTCCCCAACATATATATATAGCAAATCCCTAAGTTATTTCCCATTTTCCCCTAATTTCCCTTTCACGCACTCTTCTCATCTCTGACTTCTGCGGACTGCGGCCACTACCTTCCTCACTAAAACCCTAATCCTCCCTCATCACCTCACTCACTTTGGCCACCACCTTCCTAACCACCGTCCGATCAACATATCTCACCACCACCTTCCTCAGTTCGTGTTTGTGCGGTGTTCGTAGCTTTGTACTGATCCCTCATATCCGCAGCGCGCCACTACCTCCGTTAGTGCACAAACATCTTCGATCCTTCACCACTTCCGTCATGGTGTGCGCGAACACCTCCGTCAAGGGTTGGGCGACAACCTCCCTCACCACCTTTGTCACGGCGTGCGCAAACACCTCCCTCACCAACTCCGTCAACACCTCCGTCATACCGTCAGGCCATAAATTTGATTGTAATTAACTTAATTATTTACTTCAATTTTTAGATCTAATAATATTTACTTCAATTCTTAGATCTACAAAGTATAAATGTGATTGCAATTTTACTCCTTTTATTTAATTCAACTTGTAGATCTACAAAGTATAAATTTTATTGTAATTTATCTGTTTATGTACTTCAATTTATAGATCTGCAAAGTATAGTTTTAATTGAATTTTTTTTATTGTTATTCACATAAATCTGGGCAAATAATAATTAAGAACTCGGTGATTAAAAAAAAAAAAATCAAAAATTCGGTTTCGGTTTGGAACCGAATTAGGTAGGTTTTACAAATATAGATTGGATTGGTTCGGTTTCATATTAAGTTTGGTTTGGATTTGGTTTTGAATTTTTCAAAACTGAATTAATTCGGTTTGGATTTGGATTGGCCCAAAATCCAAACCGAACACCGAACTTTCACCTCTAACTTATGCTAATATTTGTGGGAATGGTACGGTTCTATGGGTAATGCGGATTCTCAATCTCTTCTTCCTAGTGGAGAAAGTTTTGGGCCATGCAAATTTTGCCTTGTTGGAAACTATTTGGTCGGAAATTGTTACACAATACTTTGTCTTTAGCAGCCATTATTTCCCGAGGGCACCCTATTGATCCTACATGTGCCTTTTGTCACTCTTTTGAAGAATCTCGTTCCCATCTATTCCGAGACTGCTCAGCTATCTATGGTCTTTAGAGTTCTGGTGTCTTGGATATTAGATGGGATTTTATGCATCTTTCGTAGTTTGAAGACAAGATAACTCGAACGATGTCCCAATTTCCATTGTCCACTTAGAATCTAATTGGAAGACCCGTAGTAAGTGTGTTCAATGCTGGAAGGCTTCAGTTTTATCTTCTAATGTGATTCCTTCTATGGCAAGTCGGTCATGGCAGTTCTTATCCTTACAGGGTTTACCTACTATCGATCCTACGGTCTATTTGGTTATAGATGGGCTTGGGATTGTTTATCGAATAGAGTAGGTGCAGGTTGGATGATTCGGGAGGTCGGTTCTTCGGAGGTACTTGGGGGCGGGTGTCGTGCTTTCTTTGCCGCCTCGGCGTTGCAGGTGAAGTTGCAGGCTTGTTTATGGGGTTTAGAGTATGCACTCGTGAGGGTTTTTTGAAAATTTGAATGTATACGGATTGTATTGCTCTGTTGGTTGTCCTTCCTCATTCGGGGAATATGGACATCTAATTTCGGTTTTCTGACTCATTCAGGAATTGTGGGTTTCTATTCAGAGTCTCCTGGTTTGTCAAGTAAGTAAGGTTCCTTGTTGCTGGGTGTTTCCAGCTCGTTGATTGGCAGGTTGTGCTCATTGTTGTCAGTTACTGTATTTCGTGTTTTTAATTTTATTTTGGCCTAGGTTTGTTTTTTTTTGTTCTTTTTTTACCTCTGTTGTCAGGAAAAAAAATTTAGTAAATATAAATTTGATCAATCTTTTTGTAAAGTTAAAAATATTTGTGAATGAATAGATATCAATAT